>NC_051287.1:18245530-18545530 GCF_015220745.1 Sebastes umbrosus
TGCTGCCAGCCAAACACGGTGGCATATCGCTGTGCTTCATAAGCTGAGAAGGGGTGAGGAAAGGAACGATAAAATAGATGAAAGACGGTGAAAATGGGGGGACAAGAACGACATATGCAGCCATAAATCCACATCTGCCCAAGTTATTAGTGTCTCCTCTGACCCTGACAAGCACTCACCATACGATTGATTGCAAAGCAGATCAATACTGGAGTCTGCAGCGGTTACAACAGCAGCCAGCCAAGTGGCCCGAGAGTCACTCTGATCGAGGAGTTTACACTCTCAATCAGATTTTTCTCAAATACCGATTTAGCTTACGGAATGAAAATTCATTCAGTATTAATGAACAATAAAACCACACAGTTTAATTGTGTAATTTAACTTTAATGCACAATTATCCCACTGATTTTCCATATACCAGTATATCAACTTTGTATGAATGAGGAGAGCATGAACGGCAAGTAACCTTTAGCAGTATATTTATTACTGTTAATCTTTTATGTTAGGCTAAAAAGGTCGGGCAATCACATACATACATGCAAGTGCACATTGATGATGGATTACTTTGAACGGCGTAATATTAATTTTTACCTTGTGATCACTGTAACGAAAGACAAAATATTTGCCGCTTTGGTAACCTTCCTCCAATGAATACATGAAACAAACTTAAATACCATATTAACATCATGTTTTCAACATTTTTTCCCCACCATTTCGGATTATCTCAATGAACCAACTCCTAATCGCATAACAGTAGTGGATAAAAAACGCACATAAATTTGCATTTTTCTTTTGCTGATTCTTGTTTTATATTTTTCTTTGCGTTACATTTGGATGGAAACCTGTCTACAGTGATCGTGTTGGCATGCTAATATTAACATTTAGCTCAAAACAGTCTCACATAGCTAGCACAGCTGTAGACTCTTAGTCTTGTTGTTTTGGTGGATGATAGAAACCTTCCTAAGCAATAAACTCTACTTTAGCATTTTAAAACTGGTACAGTCCCAACACTTTTCGCTGTCACATACTATCAACCCTTTTTATCCGAGACTAAATCAGTCCATCCGACAGTGAGAAAACGAGTGCAAACCAGCTGATTAAAATACCATCAAAGGAAGAACTTGGGTGACAGGGCTAAAGAAGAAATGAGAAATTGTGATGATGAATTGTGAATGTACCTCTCGGGCAGTCCAGATATTTAATCTGTACACTTTACAGGCTAATGTGAGACAAAACCATGAAGCGTGCCCTATTTTTTGAGACTTTGAGGAAATTTGGATGGGTGATGAATGTGTGTGTAGATTGTATAGTGGTGGGTAGTAAAGCCTAAGAGTGGATTAAGACTCTTAAAGCTTGGGAAGGCTTTAAATGAGATGATATTAAACTTTGATATGGACCCAAGGGGATGTTAATAACACTGAACGCTTTTAAAATTCTTGTTTCTTTAAATATACTGTTTAATTTAAGGAGGAAGATTTAGAAGGTCGAAACCGCATTAAAGAATGATGCTTCCCATCGGTAATGAACTTTGATAGTGCATTATAATCTCATTTGCTATATTTGACCGCTTAATTAAGCCTCATGACCATTAGAGAGCGGTTGCACAGCAACTTCATAGTCAAGTAGGTCATAACCTTTTTTATTAACATTGTATGTTACAAGACAGAATATGAAAACCTCTAACTATTAATTATTGGGATATGTCACATGAGAACGTAGCATCGTGCGAGAAGAACCAGCCGTATCCACTGTATTTGGATCAGTGGGGTTTTTACTTCTATCTTTAGTGTGCACTTCTTAAGCCATGCTAGCGGTCGGCCCACCACTTTGGTTCAGACTGAGATATCTCAGGAACTATTTGATGGATCGCCAATGAAGTTTGTACAGACATCCGTGGTCTCCCGAGGATGAACCATAATTACTTTGGTGATCCTCTGCCTTTTCCTTTCAAAGCTTTCATGAAGTTAACAGTTTTGGTTTTGAGTGAAATTTCTCAACAGCTGTCAAAGTTGGTACAGATATTCAAGGTCCTCAGAGGATGAATCCTTTGGCGATCCTTTGACTTTTCCTCCAACACTGCCAACAGGTCAACATTCTTGATTATCCAGTAAAGCATCTACGGAATGGATTGGCGCAAACTTTTGGACAGACATTCATGGTTCCCAGATGATTTATTCTATATACTTTAGTGATCCCTGACTTTTTCATCTAACGCCATCATCAGGTCAACATATCTATTTGTCTAATACTTTGCTTTATGTCCAAATTAGGGCTGTCAATCGATTTAAATTGAATCGCGATTACTCGCATGACTGTCTATAGTTCATCACGATTAACCATAAAAAAATTCTATCAGTTCAAAATGTACCTTAAAGGAGATTTGTCAAGTATTTAATATTGTTATCAACATGGGAGTGGGCAAATATGCTTGCTTTATGCAAATTTATGTATATATTTATTATTGGAAATCAATTAACAACCCAAAACAATGACAAATATTGTCCAGAAAATATGCTCAAATCATGACATGGCAAACAAGCCCAACAGGCAACAACAGCTGTCAGCGTGTCAGTGTACTGACTTAACTATGACTTGCCCCTAACTACATGTGATTATCATAAAGTGGGCATGTCTGTAAAGTGGAGACTCGTGGGTACCCATAGAACCCATTTTCATTCACATATATTGAGATCAGAGGTCAAGAGACCCCTTTAAAAATGGCCATGCTGTCTTTTCCACGCCAAAATTTAGCGTATGTTTGGAGCATTATTTAGCCGCCTCATGACAAGCTAGTATTACGCGGTTGATACCAATGGATTGCTTAGGTTTTCTATGATGCCAGGATCTTCACTCTAGTTTTAAAACTGCTACAACCTCTGAAAGATTGAGTAACCCCACGGTGGCCCGACGGATTTTTCAGAATTAAAAATCGTAAGTTGCGTTAATGCATTGAAGAAATCAGTGGTGTCAAAACAAATTTGTGTTAATGTGTTATCATCACGTTAACTTTGACAGACCTGTAGTCCAAATGACACAAAACTAATGACATACCCATCAGCAAAAGAAATTAGCAGATGTTTGCCTGCTAACATGCTAAACTAAAATACTAAACATAAATGTTACACCTGCTAAACATCAGCAGGTTTGCATTGTCATTGTGAGCATGTCAGCATAGCATTCAGCTCACAGCACCTCTGTGCCTCCGTACAGCTGCAAAGAGCTGCTAGCATGGCTGTAGACTCTGTTTTAAGAATAACTAGTAAGCTACCGAAGGGAGGAAATGGACAAGCATGTAAATGATGACTCTGCTAGTACCTCCATTACCACAGCCACTGCTTTCATATATCAAGGAAAAACTCAGAAGCTTTTCAAACCCTTTAAGCAAATGGGCCACTGATTTGTGCATCAATCTATCATGCGGTGCTGTGCAGCACTTTTGTAACACAAACTTTATATCTTACTCCATAGTAACATCAAGGACTTTGGCAGTAATCCACAATATTCTCTCGAGGCAGGCAGGCTGTCAGGAGATGAGGGAGAAGAAAGACAGTGATGGGAAGAAAGAGGAATGCAGCTCGGAGGGCAAATGAGGGTTAAAAAGATGGATTTGTGCGAACGAATATTAAAACAGACAGAAGAGACGGGCGACGTCTACATCAGTTTATTGGTTAATTTACCAAGAATCACTGTCTCTGCTCTGTTCAAAGAGGGGGAATGAAAAAGCTACTGCATATCTGTGTGTAAGTGAGGACCCTGCTCACCTGACAGAGCAGGGAGGGACGAGAGGAGATGGATAGCAGCAGTAAAGTGACAGAAAGCCAGGCACAGAGATGTGTGCTGGTGGAGGAGGAGGAGGAGGAGGGGAGATTTTCATGGGCAGATGATGGATAGTGCAATCCGTTGTCCGGGAGAGAGAAAGTGGGTTGAGTGTGTGTATGTGTGTGTGTGTGTGTGTGTGTGTGTCAGGTTTAAACCGACGGTGACCAGGGAGGCTGAGGGGTCTCAAGTATCAGTTTAGATTGACTACCTGAACATATCACAAAATTATATTACATCCCATCTCTACTGCATCTTCAAAAAACATGTAGATCTTCCCTATAAAGAGAGAAAATTTACTTCAAACTAGGGCTGTCAATCGATTAAAATATTTAATCGTGATTAATCGCATGATTGTCCATAGTTAATTGCGATTAATTGCAAATTAATCACACATTTTTTATCTGTTCAGAATATACATTTTAAAGACAGATTTGTCAAGTATTTAATACTCATCAATATGGGAGTGGGCAAATATGCTTGCTTTATGCAAATGGATGTATATATTTGTTTTTGGAAATCAAGTAACAACACAAAACAATGACAAATATTGTCCAGAAACCCTCACAGGTACTGCATTTAGCATAAAAAATATACTCAAATCATAACATGGCAAAGTGAAGCCGAACAGGCAACAACAGCTGTCAGTGTGTCAGTGTGCTGACTTGACTATGACTTGCCCCAAACTGCATGTGATTATCATAAAGTGGGCATGTCTGTAAAGGGGAGACTCGTGGGTACCCAGAGAACCCATTTTCATCACATATCTTGAGGTAAGAGGTCAAGGGACCCTTTTGAAAATGGCCATGACAGTTTTTCCATGGTGTTTTGTTTTGTAAGTTACGTTAGTTACGTTAGTTACGATAGTTACGATTGTGACGTGTTTTGTAGTGATGTTTGTGACGTGTTTTCCACACTTACGTTACGTTGTTTCTGTACATATTTTGCTTAGTTTAAGTACTAGTTTTAATCCCAACCATGGCGTGAGTGAGTGATTTTGTTGCCTAAACCTAACTGTGGACGTTACTGTAGTTTTGTTGTGTGGTGTACAGATGACTCACAAAAAGCCTGAAATGCGTCCTCATGACGCGCATAACGTCCTTGTAATGTCATGTCATGCCATTGATATGCTTTCTCATGAGATTGGGTTGTATATTTTCACCCTGCAGCTTGCCAAAGCCAAACAGTTTGTTTGTCAGGAAGTGTCCTTGTAAAGACCTAAAATACTAAAATGCAGTGACGGCTATTCTTGACCTAACTCTGATATATTGCTCCTCCACACAACAAGCAGAGAAAAAAATCCCAGGCACATATTTTTTCAGGTGCAGTGATTCTGTTTTCGCTGCTCCTCCATCCTCTCTCCAGAGCCAACAGAGCTAGTGCAAATAAACTAAACAACAAGGTCGGCCAAGAGACATTCATTCCCCTTTGCATACATAGACTAGCTGCCACATCAATCTCGCCCTAAGAAGCCTGTGTGAATACAATTACAATGGCACACACTCTCACTGTAGCTGATAAACGGACCATGAGCACTTCCACCGGCAGGCCGGCTGTGCTTGGAATAAGCTGCCCTACAAGCAGATCCCTATCGAGGGCTGAGACTGTAGCATGCACCCGAATTTGTACTTGATGTCAGTGCCTCGTATACTTGTCCGCTAAACAGGGCAGACAAGCTGCCAGCCGCAGCTTAAATGAGCTGTTTGGTCTGTCTAAATCAGTTATTTGCAATTATGTTAATGTGGCTTTTGACAAATTGTTCAATTTCAAATGACATTTTAACGTTATTTCATATTCACCATCAGGCAGAGGAGGTGTGCTGTTCATTTGGATTGGAATTGTTTCATTTTGTGTCAACCGCATGCCGGGGATAGACAAAATAATGTAAATACCAAAAGTAACGTAATAATCAATATTGCAAACACTACAAAGATGGATCAGTCATCATTAGTTGGCAAGTCAATTTCCGCACCACTCCCAGTATCCAAAGTGTGTTAGGCCATCTCTCAATCATTTCCCACTGAAGATATTCATCTTCAGAAATATGCTTTTACATGATTTAACTTTTTAGAAACTAAACTTTTAAAAAGCGATCAAAAGGCTCCTAATAGCCGCGTTTCCATTCACATATTTTGATGCATATTTTGAAGTATTGCGTAAGAACAGCTGTACAGAAACAGCAAAATTCGATAAAGCTTTTTATGCTCGCTTGAGGTGGTTTTTGCCTTCGAAGAAGAGTTGATGCGCTAAATGGATTATGGTTACGCCTCTGACGAATAAATTCTGACGTAGCAAACATTTAACTCACATGACGGATCAGCTGTTTCTGCTGTCAGCGTCTTCACGGATATTCCCATAACGTGCAAATGCTTGTCTTTGTCTCCGGACAGCATGTACCATGGTTAATACTATAGCTGACATGAAAGAACAATTAAAACTTGCCCGGTTGAAACAAATTCCTGAAGACCTCTCTCCATTTTTCTCTCGTAGATGGTTAGATGGCCAAGCCGACTTGATTTATTATACAGTTCGCAACATCTACTTTTTCTGTTTCTGTTTACTGGCGGATTACAGCCTATTGCTCCAACTTGTGTCCAATCTACGCTATAATTGAGTTTATGCGCTACAAACCACAGACTGTATATAAGAAGTGGACGTAGTCACCGCAACGTCACCCATTGGTTTGTGGACTGCCGTTTTGAAGCCTCAAGTTCGGCAGTTTTTCCGTCGCCATCTTGGTATTTTTGCAACCAGAAGTGACACAAGAGGGTGGAGCTAAGTACAAGCGAACGCTGAATAAGACATTTTTTAGGCGACCAAAAAGCTTATAATTAACTTTCATGAACTGAGAACACAATGTGAAAGATTTAAAGTTGTAAGACAAAAACACGTACAACTCCCAGACCGAACAACGCAGTGGTAGCGACCTGTCAGTCAAAAGGTAGCCACGCCCTAAAGCATACCCTTTGTTGATGGAGTTTGTTTGGCAGATGTCATTATTATTATTTTTTTGACTGATTCATTTTATATATTTAATGCAATTTCTTTGGACAGATGTTCTAGCAATTGGGGTCACAAATAATTTTGCCTCTTTGGAGCTCCATTCACTGCCCTTGTTTATTTCTTTGAAAACTACACACTGTATCAAAGCGGTGATTGACAGTC
Organism: Sebastes umbrosus; assembly: GCF_015220745.1. NCBI lineage: Eukaryota > Metazoa > Chordata > Actinopteri > Perciformes > Sebastidae > Sebastes > Sebastes umbrosus. The sequence goes on from NC_051287.1 coordinate 18,252,512, forward strand.
TGCTTTTTATAGCTGACAAAATCTGCAGTTTACATTATTTTTTTCTATTATTTTCTTCATCCGTTGTAAATCCCCACCTCACCTGCACACCCCCTATGCCACGCTGAATCTATTCTCTAAAAAAGGAAAAGCCGAAGAAAGCCACAAGCAGAGAAGAAAATTGCAAACACTGAGTTAGAATTACTGTTCGAGGATTACATTTAATCTCCAAATGGAGTGCAGGTGTGGTGCTGGTATCCTCACGTGGTAACGCACAGGCTTGCTAGAAGCCTTTCTAGCAATGCTGCCGGGTCACCAGATGTACGCAATTAAAAACTCAAAGGAATGATACTAAAAAAATAAGGTTGTAAAAACCCTTCCCTGAGGTTGAAGTTAAAAGTGTGCGTAGCTCTCCATGGTGCTGAAACCAGACACTCTCCAGAACTGGAAGGAGAACCACGCAGGCAAATGACTGCTGTGAATACTAATGTTGAGAGTGACCTAGACAGAGCATTTGGCAGAGTCTTGGAAAAATATGGCTGACCCTAAATGAGCCCAAGGAGAAACACTGGAGGGAGAGAACAGAGACTTCAAAATAGAGGACAGTAAGTGGGCAGATGGGAAACAGGAATTTAATAGACAGAGAGGGCCGGGGGGAAATGAAACCGACTAATGAAATAAGATGTTAGACAAAGAGAGATAGACAGTATAACTGTACCCGTCAAAAGGTGGGTGTCTTTGTCCGGTGTGTACATGTGTACACCGTGTCTAAAAAGCGAACCTACGTCACGCGGCGTGCCTACCTCCACTTCCTCCTCACCTCCCCGGAGACGTAGGACAGCCCTCATTATTTATCACCAGTGGACATGAGCTTCATTAGAGGGCTAAACCGGGGTTCCTCTCTCTGGTGACTCATCCGCCATCGCTCCATGTGTGTTCTCTTCTCTGCTGGGCAAAGGTGGCTGGATGGTAATTGTCATTCTTCCCCGTTTAACGGGAATCCCCGTTGTCATGTCGTCCACCCACGCCCCCACCCCATGACATTCAGCGCAGCAGTGATATAAATGTGCCGTGGAATCCCGCGAAGATGATGTGGAGGATTAAAGGTCTTAATTCGTCCGCATGACACTACACAGGGAATGGCAAAGCATAGATATCGCCCTGCACGCTCCCTCAACCCATCTATCATCGTGTTCTTCACTTCTTTCTCTTGTTGCTTTGTTCAGACCTCCTCATCAGACACTTGGTATCACTTAATCATTATCCAACTGAATCTGTTCAACCAAGAGGAGTAGAATTAAGCATTTTTGCGCCTCACCAATAGTGAACTCATAATTATTACTTTGCATTAGTTTTTTGGAAAAAAGTTCTAGATGCCACCGACTCAACGTTTGATATCAGCTGCATACAAAGAGATATCCTCCCTGGTGTGTACAGTGAACTGCTTCAGCGGCACAGCAAGTACTTCATACTCTGCATGGTGTTGACAGTGATGAGATGGCCCTTTGCTCTACAAAGGCAGCTATCACTGTCAGGCTCTGTCATCTGTACGTTCCTGAACAAAAGCAGGCTCTCTGAAGCAAAGAAGCGCCGGGGCAAAGCTCCTCCAGCTATAAGGTCAAACAGTCACGTCTTCCCCTGCAGGGCTGTCTTTCACTCACGTAGTACTTGGTGAAGTGTAGTTTCATGTGTGATATATGTATACGCAATTATTTTAGCATCTGGAATAATGCGCAAGTTAGACCAATACGCATAACATGGCTTGTAAGACAAAAACATTTATTGCTCAGTGGCTAAATTGGACAAAATAGGCACATCATAGAAATGCAATTACATATAATACATGCAAATTATGTACATATCATATAATTACATTTACTATTAATCTTAATTTGGGTCTGCTGAACATTAATGTGAAGCTCTGGAGTGCAAATGTTCAGCGTCCTATTTTACACATTTCAGACGGAGCCGCTCACATCAGAGGATATAACACAATTGATTCCATAAATGGTTAAGAAATGTAATATGACAGAATAATCGCTGCTCTTATTGGTGCTCCCCGCAGGCTTTAGCTGCAGCATAGCACGGCAACTAAAGTGCTCTATAGAACAGATTCAAGCAGACACCTTCAGCATCGCCGCGGTGTGGGATTCACAAATTGCAAAAGGCGTCTCATGATGCCTGCGTAAAGTACAGTAGTACGTAATTAAAACCCGGTGGTGTGGAGGGAGAATGAAAGCTGAAAAATGTACCACAGTAGCTCCAGTACCTGCAGCAGTTTAAACATTAGCTGATGTTTAAATTCAACGTTAGAGCGGCAGACGGAAGCCTTTCTTGTGAAATACCAATACTGAATATAAATGTGTTCCAACTTCGGCAGAAAATTGGGTGTAAATGTAGGACCTCATCGCTCGAAGTGTGAAGGAAATTATCTGAAATGCAATTACTTTCACTCATAATATTGGTGAGTGAAGTGAGCATGTTCCATGTCTCCCAAATATCCCAAAGTATTACAGTCAGGCTGTGATGAAATGATCTCTATAAGTCAATTACAGATGAAAAGTAAATTAACAAAATCTTCATATTAATTTAAAAGGCCTAGCGCTCTAATATGAGGCCAACACATTCCCATCTATCATATTTCTAGTTTAAGCTCCATCAACATGTCATACGTATGACCTCAAATGTATTGGGATGAAACAAATATGCAAAGTAAGTAATATCTACCTATAGCTGTATTAATGCAGTAAAACGTACAGTTCCCTCTGTAACTAGGGCATATTGGGAGGTACTGTCGAACACAACATCAAACTCTTGTGAGAAATTCACAATAGCCACGACCTCCAATATTTGACCATCTGACCTGTGTTTGACGTCATAATAACGGTAACCATGAACAGGAAATAATAACTAAAATAATCTCATGTTGGCTCTTGTGGACTCAGTGGCCAGAGAGTGAGACAGAAGGAAGTGAAGGAAGCTGGAGAAAGGGCAGGCACGGATGACTTTGAGAATAGACACCTTCTTGGAATCCATGACAGGATACAATAAAGTACTTTTTCAAAAAAATGACTTGCTCCCGCACACGCTCTTCTCTGCTTTATTAGTCATCAGGACATTAAGAAGATAAAATGGTGGTGTGTGTTCTTTTAAACACCACCAAATCAATGTGATTGGATGATTGGAAGTGTCTGCCATCCCTATTGGTTGAGGAAGTGACATCGTCACATATCCATTGCACCTTGAAAAAAAAAACGGAAGAGAAGAGAAGAAAAATACAATGTCAAACAAAGAACATCAAATATACATCACTATTGAAGGAAAATACTAATAATCTTACCAATTTTACCGGGTTTTTTTCATGGTGCAATGGATATGTGATGATGTCACTTCCTCAACCAATAGGGATGGCAGACACTTCCAATCATATACATATTGGAGGGGATCTACTCCCAGCATCACAAACAATTTAAGAATGTGCCTGTTTTCCTCTCCTTGAAGAATACAATGAAGTATCAGACTTTACTTGGCAATATATTGTCTAAATCTACATGTAGACCCCCATCAGAAGGCGTACATTGAAAATGGTCCCCCAGTGTTGCGTAAGTGATTACGGGCCTGTTCTGTGACGCACTACATGTAATCTAGAGAAGAAAAAGTACAATAGAAATTCTCAAATATAGTACAAGTATTTCAATCAAAACTGCATTTAAGTCAACATACCTATTTTAAAACGTTTGGTGTTTCCAAACCTTTGTTTCTTGTCTACGCGGAATGGTGAATCAATACTTTGATTCACTGGCTCGATATGATGTGATCCATCCAGTAAAAACAAAAAAAATCAAGTCAAGGAAATTTAAAAAATCGACATGCCATGTACATCCGTCAGTCGCAGTGTAAGCAGGTGAATTTACGGTGTTGTTAAGGGTGATATAACTCTAACAGGGCAGTCCTCCAATCTCATTACTGCTCCAGAATCACCTCTGAGACTAATGGTGTGTGTGTGTGTGTGTGTGTGTGTGTGCGTGCGTGTAAGTAAGAGCGAGGGAAGAGGGAAGGCCTTCTCCGTACGTGACGCCCATGTCTATCCCCACCTTGTCTCACCTTGGTACTGCAGCGCACCCCCCCTCCTCCATTCGCTCCTCTTCTCCACCCTTCCCTCCATACTAAATCGCTCGTAACATCGGCTCCCAGGTGACATATTTCCACTATGGGGGCTTAATGGATTCCTGCGCTCTCTGGTTGGCTGAGGAGCAGTGGTTTGATTCTCTGAGATGTAACGGCGAGGCTGGTTAAAGAGCTGATGGAAGGGGGAGAAGGTGTAAAATGAGGAGAGATGGAGAGGGGAAAGTGGAAGAGATGGGAAGAAATGGGAAGAAAAGTGGAGGAGAAAAGCAGAAATAGCTAATGTGTAATGGAGGAAAAGGGCACAGGTTGATGAGGCATCTGCAGGAACAGATGATAAGAGTCATGGTCAAAGTAGTAGGTGAAAGAGGCACTGATCTGTTCCACTTTGTAGCTTGATTGTCCGATGTATATTTTACACTGGAGTTCTCTGTATAGAAATGTGTAGATTGCATATGAAGACGGTTATAAAAGCATTTCTTTAAAGGTATAATCCCTAAGATTTTCATGGTATAAAACCCCGTTTTTCATACTATTTATGGTTGCCATTTTTTCAACAATAGCTATTCAAAATATTTATATTCTGTAATTAATTCCTTATATAGTAGTTTTCATTGTTAGTGGCGGAGTTCACGATTCTGATTCAAACTGCCTTCGCATTCACAACACATTACTCTTTGTAATTTTACGTAACTTTTGACGTGATGATGGCACTAGATAACATGTCAGGGGATCACAAAAGTCATTCAGATAAATTGTCTGGGTGCCACAAATGTCTGTGCAAAACATTGTGCCAATCCACCCGGTAGATGTTGAAATATTTCACTGGATAAGTAAAAACTTTGACCTGCTGGTGCTGCTAGGTGAAAAGCCCAAGTACCACCAAAGTCATTCGGATTCATCCTCTAGGGACCATGAATATGTGTGCAAAATGTCATGCCAATCCATTCTATAGTTGTGGAGATATTTCAGTCTAGACAAAAATGGTCGACCAACACTGCCAATGGCTTAAAATCATGCATTGTTGCTGACCATTTTTCAGAGCATAAGTTTTGAATAAGGCTGCCACTTATTAATATTTTCATGATTGATATTGTCAAATTGTCCTCAAATAGCTATTTATTTGTTTCTTGTTTGTTTCTTCACCAACAGTCCATACCTCCCAAACTATTCAATTTACCATGATATAAAAGAAAAAAAAGTTGCAATTCCTCACATTTAAGAATCAAAATCAACATGTTTGGCATTTTGCTTTAATTGCAAATATTGTTGCAGATTGATTTTATTTTCATTGATAAATGGATTAAACAACTAATCATTTCAACTGTAGTTTTAGATTTTTCCACGCTCAAGATAGGTTATCCAGCACATTTTAGTTAAATTTTTTAAAGAGGAGCTGTTATGCTCATTTTAGGTTTGATAAGCCCAGTCTGCTCTAAGTCTGTTGTGATTGGTCAACAGAACCATACTCTTCAGACTCCGCTCCAGCTCGGCTTTGCAACTACCTTTGTTTGAGTGCGTGCCAAACTAGCCGCTAAGCAGGTATTATGCAAATGTGTTACCTGGTGACATCACCACGTTTTGGAAGAAAAGATGTGACTCCAAGCGAGGCGTTTCAGGCAGTTCAGGAGCAGTGTTTCTGTGGGGGAGATTAACTTCCTTTGGCCTGGACTTTGGGCTCTGCAACTTTGCAGACCATTTACATGCACAAAAATAACTGTATAACACATTAAAGGAAAGGGGGAAAAAAAACACAAAAGCATAATAGGTCCTCTTTAACAAAGTAAGTTTTTAAAGTTTTGTTAATTAAGCAGGGACCATTTTGAAAACTATATCATTTAAGGACCCTTCGACGTCTGACATTTCAGAGTGAGCTGCCGAAAAGCATTGCCTTAATGAGCTAATGAGTTTTTGGAAAATCAAACTCCAAAAACATGAACAAACACAGAGGCTGTGAAAAGGGTGATGCAAATTTTTGTTCAGTAAAAAGGTTACTGCTTGGCAGCCAAATCTAAAATCTCTGATGTTGTCCTTGAATACACTGACAGGAACATTTTAAAAAATGGTCTACGCTCAATGGCATTACCTCAAGACAAGAAGAGCACTTGAAGGGTACTTACAACTTCCATAAGCTGTAAAAAAAAAAAAAAAAAAAAAAGGGATAGGTACACCTCTGCCAAGCTGTGATTATGATGTTCTGGGTATGCTTGCATCATATAAAACTGCAAAACAATCTAAGACACCGTAAAAAGGCTCATTATTTTTTTCAATATTTATGACTACAACAGCATGAATGCGTTATTTGCAGATCCAGTGGGACTCTATCTCCTGCAGCGTTAGCAGGTATTAGAATGTAAACAAATTTGAGTGGTTCTTTGGGAAGTGTCCACTGGGTATATTTAAGCTTTGCCCGGAGTGAATGGAGCTCGACTAGCGGTGTTACGCTGCAGATGAATGAGAGGCTGAGGCAAGGACTGGCTGTCCTCCCAGAGGCTGAATGATGAATTATGGAAGCCTGTTTGTCTCTGTTTACTCAGACAAATGTACCCGTGCTTACTTCATTCACTTCTAGTGTGCATGTGAAAGAGAAAAAGAGAAGGAAAAACGCTAAGGGTGTACAAATGAAAGCTCATTGATATCACCAGACATCAGCTGACAATAGATTTTCCCTTCTCACTCTCACAGACACACCACCCATATTTGGAGAACTCTGTTTGCGCATAACCAAAAACCATCTGGAACAATGTGTCCTTCGCAGGGAGGCTGGTGATTTACTGTAGCTCCAGGGACATCATGATGAAGCTGAATGTGATGCAGCTCTCTATACGCTGCACAACCACGGCAGACAGAGGGCGAGACAGCTGGAGATACAGGCAGGTATACAGGAATGTGTAGTGATAGAGAAGAGCTGACAGACAAATAGAAAGAAAAGCAGAAACAGGGTGGAAACAAACAGGCACACACACAGACTGTGATGTGTGAAGTGACATATGGATGGAAAAAACAGATAAAACACAAAAAAAGCTTGTAGCATGCATGTATAGCGCGTGACACTGTATGCAGCAGCCCCTTAAAATCACTTCTTGCATAACTGGATACATTTGTCATACATCAAATGTGAGACGAGCATTTGCACTAAGCCAAGAGAAAGTGTATATACAAAAATAATAGCTGCTCGATTCTTAAAGAAAGACTCTGAACGACCTTTCATAAAACAAAACTCAGAAAACTTTGAGTTTTTAAGCCATGCTAGCAGAATGGCTCTAGGGATGGTAATGTCAGTCCGTCGCTTGGTCAACGGTGATCCAGATCATCTGCGTATCCTCGTACAGCGGTTCGTATGATACCTTACGAAAAGTTATTCATCGTTTTTTTGTGCATTTTCTTACGAATGTCCAACAATATGCGACGCACGTGTCAATTTCTGCTTGTTACATGCATATAGTCTTTTCAAAATAATCATCCGTCTTCACAGGAAACATCGTGGTTAGGTTTAGGCAACAAAAGTACTTAGTTAGGTTTAGGAAAAGACTGACTTGGTTATGTTTAGGCAACAAAACTGTTTAACTCCGGAAGTGGCGTAAATAAAATATGGAAGTTATGTGACTGCAACAAAACAACTTGGTTAGGTTTAGGCAACAAAACTACTTAGCTATGTTTAGGAAAAAATTCTGGTTTGGTTTAAAATAACTCCGAAAGTGGAAGTTATTACGGAAATTTACTTGACAAACAAATAAATGTTGGCTTCTGGTTTCACACGGGGGTACAAACACCGGTCTACAGGGTGTATGTCCGGTGTTTTTTGACCCACCCATCCACCCCGACCTCCTCCCTATGCGTCGTTTGTTGCTCTTCATACTTCCTGGTTCACAATTAAGTAAATTATACACAAATAGATTTTGTGGGAAACACACAAATTATAGCGCATTACTTTTCGTAGGTATAGCTACAAATGGTGTATGAAAGCAGCCTGATCTAATAGTTATTTTTCAAACATTCATCACAGTCTCAGCGGATGAATCCTCCCGACATTGGGTGATCCCCTGAGTTTTCCTCAAGCGCCACCAGCAGATCAGTTTTCACTTGTCGTGAAATATCTCAACGTCTGTTAGATGTATTGGTACAACATTTGGTACAAACATTCTTGGTTCACAGATGATGTATCCTGAATACTTTGGTGATCCCCTGTCTTATTTTCTAGCACCACCACGAGGTTGAGATTTTTGCTTTTAAGTGAAATGCATTAATTTCCCGCTCAGGATTAAGTGTAATAACTTCGGTGATCCCTTAACTCATCTAGCGCCATCATCAGGTCAAAAATATTCATTTGTTTATACTTTGCGTTTACTAATTCGAAAATGTCAGCATGCTAACACCCTAAAATATAATGTTGCACCTACTCTACATCAGCATGCTGGCATTGTTATTTTGAGCATGTTAGCATACTAATGTTTGCATTTAGCTCAAAGCACCAGTCTACCTAAGTACAGCCTTGCAGAGCTGCTAGTGTTGACTCTTAAAATCCTTAATTTGGACAATAGAATAAAGATTTTTGAGATACCAAAATATTTTTAAGTTAATATATAAATAGTAATGTAAAAAAAAAAAAAGGAAATATAAGAATATCAGCCAATTTATTGTTATATTGATATCGGGCACTTTTATGTAAACTTGCTCAGACAGGCAAAACAGATTGAAATACAGGCAGAAAGAAAGCCAGACAGACAAATGACACACAGAAAATAGATACTGGCGAACAAACAGACAACAAATGGGCAGATAGATACACAGACTGACAGGGCCGACAGCGAGATGACAAAGGGCACATTGATCTGATTTCAACCCCTTTGCTTCCCAGCTCTCTGCTCTGTCTCGCTGCTCAGCTGGGGAAAGGTCATTTCTCTCTGACTTGGGTTTCTCACTCACCGTGGCCTAATGCCTCTGAGGGCAGCCCTGCCAAAATGCCTCAGATCTCTGTGGGTTGGCAAACAATGAGAGGGAGAGACAATTTCTACTGTAGGAAGCCGGGTTTTCCTGCAACGTAAACAGAAATCGGAAGAAAGCCGCGGGCAGTGAGAGTATAATGGAAAAGGGGAGAGAGGAAAATGTTAAAGGACAGGATTAGTAAGCTATGAATGAACCCCATGAATGAGATGGTGGCTGAATGTGGAGTTGTTGGACAGCAGAGAGGGGACAAAAAAGAGGAGAGGGAGAGTGAATACATACAGCAATGAAACATGGAGGGAAGGAGGCAGGCGCTGACAGCCCATCCAGCACACAGTCGAATGAACAGGCAGGCGGATTGTGAGAGGAGAGAGTGATAAACGAGCGGTCTCCGGGACACTGGTTGGGTGAGCTATGGGAGACCCTGGTGCTGACAGACTGTCCACTCCCTTAGACCTTAACACTGGTACACACACTTCACACACACACACACCAGTTTCAAGGGGAAGGACATTGCTACAGTCCATGTTGATGACAGCGCCTTATAAAAAATGGAACAGTATTTACAGTATTGCTCTGGCTAACAGAGTGGGACGCACACACATGTGAACCTGTGGTCATTCATAGACACTGAAACATATTTAAAGGTCCCATATTATAAAAAAGTGAGATTGTCATGTTTTTTTATTATAAAGCAGGCTTAAGTCCGATATAAATACTGTGACAGTATCAAAACACTCAATCCACAGGGAAATACACACAGCCCGTATTCAGAAACTCTGCATTTGAAACAAGCTGTCAGGATTTCTGCTCATTCGTGATGTCACAAATATACAATATTTAGACCCTTGACACAATTTTAAACATAAACATTATAAATGTGTCTCAGTTTATTCCTGGTTGTAGTGTATGTGAATGTCATCAGCCGACAGGAAGTACACATGGACCCAAGCTGTTGCCTAGCAACGCAATTCTGTTGCAATTCCGTCAAAATGCGCTAAAACAGAGCGTTTCAGACAGAGAGTAAATACAGGCATATTCAGGCTGACAGCATGAGGAAAATAAAGTTTTTTTTGAACATTACAGCATGTAAACATGTTCTAGTAGAAACACAAAATACAAGTATGAACCTGAAAATGAGCACGATATGGGACCTTTAAAGGAACAGTGTGTAACATCTATTAGCAGAAATTAAATATAATATTCATAACTATATGTTTTCTTTAGTGTATAATCACCTGAGACTAAGAATCATTGTGTTTTTGTTAGCTTTGAATGAGCTCTTCATATCTACATAGGGAGTGGGTCCTCTTCACTGAGTCTGCCAATGTTGCTCCACCATGTTTCTACAGTAGCCCAGAATGGACAAACCAAACACTGGCTCTAGAGAGAGCCTTGCACGCTTTTACATTACCTGAAGGCCGCCGTAGTTCTCCGACACGCTTGTGAAACTGGTAACGTGAGCCGCAGAGTGCAAAACCGTGGTCCCGCCAGCCGCCGTTTTACACAGTCTTGGAAAGGGAGGAGTGAGCGGAGTTGGCTGCAATCTGCAACCACACCACTAGATGCCGCTCAAATCCAACGCACTGTACCTTTAACATAATCTGTAGAAAAACACGGATCTAATATTGGTGACATTTTGAATATTAGAGTAGTTATTTTTGCCTTTTATATTTGACCATAATACACATTAGAAGAAGTGAGACTACAGCCTCTAATGGAAAAAAAATCTTTGGTTGCTTTTCTTACCGACTTTAATAAAGTCAGAATGCTTCTATACTGAACTGCATCTCAAGGTATTTTTACATTACGAGTTCCTGCTTCTTTTCCAATATCCTCTTTTTTCAATCAGTAACTTTTCTCCTCCCTTCCACCGCGGTACATCTTTCCGTCGTGAGTGAAGATTTTCTTGTCGAAATCAGAGCTCTCATCTAGTTTTATGAGGTCTGGTTGCAGAAATGGATTCTGATGTTTCATATCCTGAAAATATCATGTCCCATGTTTCTGAGGGTTTCTTCTCAAATAGTAGCACGCCAGGTTTAATAGAGACTCTAAATTGATCTAAATTGGAGATGTTTGTTTGTCAAGTGATAGACATCTGTTGAAGGTTTTTATTTGCCTTCAGTGAGAGAATTCAGCTTCACATGGCCCAAAATATGTGGGAAAAGTAACTGAACTATCAGAAAACAAGAGACTTACTTTAACATCATTGCCAAATTGGCAATGATGTTAAAGTGTGTTTCTATAAACAGCATTTCCACCTCTTCAGCTGTGTGCTGCTAAACTAAAAGTACCAACCCCAGAATACACAGGTCTGTGTGATCAAACCTGAAGAAGCCTGGTGTAAAAATACATTATTCACGTCATTGCAGTCATTATTTGCTCTTTTTGTGGCTCTATCAAGTACGTGGGAGTATTCCTGTTGTGCATATTCAAAAACCTGTGACCCTGTTTCTATCTGGGGAAAAGTTATTCGCTTTTAGCAGCTGCAAAGCCCGGTGACGTACTTGGGCAGCGAGGTGCTCTCACCTCGTGTTCCCAATCTTCAGCGTTAGCAGGATATTATTAGCCTGGCAGGAAGCTGAAAGCAGCTCTGCCCCAGACCTTATGCTGGATCAACCAGCAGCTGTGACTCCATCTTTGTTTTCATCCTGACCCCCGATGCTGTGCGCCTGTGAACGTATTACACAGTACACGAACCCGCACTCCCACACACAAATCTGTAGCCAGATTGTTTCTGGGTTTCTGCAGACTCATATCCCACACAGTACTTTTTTTTCTTTTCTGTTGTACATCTCCAAACTTGTTTTAGTGAGGCTTTAAAGCTCAAAAGAAAGGGGGCAGTTTGAGATGTGATGTGGAATGAAACGATATCAAATCAACTTAAAGTGCGCTGATAAGAGATTTTGAGTGTTTCTATCAGCTCACCATCCTGCTAATTATAAATTGTATTCTCTTGTGTGGATTGTAGTTGACCTTTACAACAGTAGAGATGACAGTTTTTTCCAGCTAGAAAAATGTGTGAATGGGCGTTTTTTTATTCTTGGATACTGGCGGTACAGGTTGTTGCTGCCGACATTATAGACATTATAGATAAAGTGACATTTCTGCGTTAAAATGTGGGCTGCATATTGTTTACTACTTAATTGTTGACAGACATTTGCACAAACACAACAGGCCTAGTGATGAATTTATCTTAACGCCCTCCTGCACAAATAAGTAAGGAGATTATACCTGACTTTATTAGATAGTACCTCCCACGACTGCAATGGAATTAGTTTCTACAGAAGAGGAAAAAAAGCGAGGACTCATAGAATAAGTTTTTCCATGACATAAAACAGACAATAACTAAAATATGCATTTTGAGAAATGTTCTTGTATTTCAGTAAGGAGACCCAGAAAAGTGAAGAAACCCATAGAATACATCAGACAGAACAGAATTCACCTCGACAAAATATAAATATGTTTTAGAGAAATTCTGTAATACAAATTAAGTGTTAAATTGTGGTGGTTTTGACTCCTGTCCATTTTTTATTCAAATTTTCCTTCAGACAGTCTACTTCTTCCTTTTTTGTCCTGTGATCATAACCAGTGCAGAAACCTGTGTGGTGGGCGAACGTTTCTCTTGTTATTCCTACGTCCTCGTGTCCTGTTTCCGTGGTTGCATATTAACTCATTTCCAGTCAGACAGTAGCACTCTAGAAATATTCCCTCACTCACAACACTGAGGTGCTTACAGCTTGGCTGCAAATTCTACACCTCTTTCAGCATGTTGTCGATGGAAATCAGGTAATCAGGTGGTAGTTGACTATATGAGTGTTTCAGTGATGTGAAGGTGTTTAAGTGGTGTGTGAGAGTAGTTCAGTCGTGCACAGATTGAATTCTGTAATAGCGCTTCAGTCGTGTACACAGGGGGGTGTTACATTTATTGTAAATGTTTAAGCACCTCATTTACTGTTTGTCTGAGAGGTGTGTTATGTAACGTAAAATATGATATGAATCATCACCTCGGTGTCCTCACATACTATAAAAAAAACAACCTGGAGGCAACAGCTGCATGTTGATAGTGTCTCTACTGGAACAACAGACAATCTCATTTTTTGTCTTATCGCTCCATCTCGTACAGGCCCGAGGCGGCAGTGATCAACTGACTCACGCTGAGACAGATTGAAGCCGAGACGAAAAAAAGGAAAAAAATCTAGAGATAACGGACAACCTTAAATTACTGGACCCTACGGAGCCAGGAGCTGATGGAGCAAGCTGTTGGAAAGGTTTCTGTGAAAAATTACTACTGTCCTCTAGTGGATGTTGTATCTCTGACACAAATCAAATCTACTTGGCATTTAGTTTCTATGCATGACAAAACAAACTTATCAATGTTTGGTTATTTAAAATTCAGCTCTCTTGATTTGCCACTTACAGTAAGATTCAAATTTCATTCTGTTTTTTCAACATGTACTGTATAAGAAGCTGATGTAGTCACCGTGACATCTCCCGTTGGTTTGTGGACCGCCGTTTTGAAGCCTCGATTTCTGCATTTTGGCCATTGCCATCTTGGTATTTTTGCAACCAGAAGCGACACGAGAGGGTGGAGCTAAGTACAACTGATTGATGAATAAGACATTTTTAGGCAACCAAAAAGGTTATAATTAACTTTCATGTACTGAAACACACTGTGAAAGGATTAAAGTTGTAAGACGAAAACGTGGACAACTCCCAGACCAGACAACGCCGTGGTAGTGACCTGTCAATCACAAGATAACCACGCCCTAAAGCATACCCTGCTTTATGGTCTATTTGACTCTAAATGGGACCATAATTTACTAAATGAACATCATGCTGTATTGAAGAAGACTTGAAACTAGCGATTGAGACCATAAACTCATGTATACAATGTTTACTGAGGTAATAAATCAAGTGAGAAGTAGGCTCATTTTCTCATAGACTTCTATACAATCAGACTTCTTTTTGCAACCAGAGGAGTCGCCCCCTGCTGGCTGTTAGAAAGAATGCAATTTTAAGTCACTTCCACATTGGCTTCACTTTTCAGACCAGTGTTTCAGACTTGTTTTGCACAGTGCAATTATTTCAGGATGAGCTTTTGGTTAAAGCCTAAAATGTAGTGTGATTTTTGGCTTTATTGGAATGTTTATTGGAACGAGTTCTGCAGTTGATGGTTATTTTCATTATTGATTAATCAATTAGTCTGCGAAATGTGAAAGAATAGTGAAAAATGTAGTTGTACCGATACCAGTATCGGAATTGCCTCCGATACAGCCTAAAATGCTGGATCAGGTATCGGCAAGTTCACGAGTCTATGCATCGATCCCATATCACGTTATCAATATCATTTATCAACTCATTTACGCTACACAGGGACAACAACAACAAAACATGACACTCGCTACCCGATTCGTACATCCTGCCCGATTGGTACTGTGCATGTGCAACTCTCAACAGAGAGTTAAGGTACATTTTGAACAGATAAAAAATGCGCAATTAATTTGCGATTAATTTGCGATTAATCCCGATTAACTATGACAATCATACGATTAATCGCGATTAAATATTGTAATCGATTTACAGCCCTAATCATAACACATCCATACTATCCATATATTTGTTGTTAACGCACTGGTATCGGAACGGTACTCCGTATCATAGTAGCCTCTAGGATGCCAGATCTACTTTATGGACATATATCTGTAACATTATTTTGTTTTTGTTATAGCTATCTGATAAATCTGCATCGTCTCCTTTGGCTTGTTCTTGTTGCGCTTTTATCTGCAGTGTTTTGACAGCGAGGCAAATTAAAGTGATTACACAACCCACTTGAAAATACTTTATGCACCTTTTGATCGACGCACAGCAGGAATTATTTCCAAAAATATTTTTTAACATTCAGAAAAATTCTGAAGGTCTTCAATTTTTAGTGCTCTTTCAATGTTCCCACTTTATTCAAGTGAATAGATATATCGTTTTTTTCATGAAATGCAAATTCTTCTCTACTGTTCTACGCAGCTCTAAAATGAACAGATTTACCTTAAATGACACCCGGTGCCGTAGTTTGGAAAATCACATCTATCGAGAGCTTTTTCACTTAGAAGGGAGCATGTTGGGATGGGCTGCTGCTGCTGCTGCTGCTGCTGCTGCTGCTGCTGCTGATGCTGCCGCCTCTGTCCTGGAACAAAGTGTCACATGTTATGGATGTCAGAGGCATACTGAGAGGGAAAGGTTTACACAAGTGGTAGCTGCGGGCTGATGGAGCTCTGAACTCGAGGGTAGTGAAGAGAAGTGACTGCGGCAGAATGATTTCAGCTGCAAGGCCTAAAAAATCAGTCCGAAATGGTTCCCGTGCTTCTGTGGAGAATCCCAAATCCAACCTAAACCCACAACCCAAGTTATATTTTGTTAGGACTTCATCTGTCTCAGAAAAAAAGCAAAAATACTCTCACACAGCCTTCTCCCTCCGAATTCTTCTTTAATTTCCTTAGGTTAATTCCATTTTCAGTCAAAATGTTGGAATAAAAGAAGAATCATAGCAGTGGGACACAGAAAATTAAGTGAATAGTTGATGGAAATCAATGATGTTTCGTGTTTTTGTGTATAGCTTTGGAGGACGATAAGTAAATACTATTTTTATTACTAAACAATTAGATTAGTTTGTAAAATGTGACCAGCTCCTATGTTACATATTATATCATATATTATTATTATTATTATTATTATATACATTACCTTCATGTAATGATTTTAAGTTCAGTAAGTGGTGCTAATACATTTTCATAAGGGGACCTTTCTGTGTGTTGACACTCTATTTTTGTGTTCACGCATCACAGAGGTACTTTCACTACGGCAACAAAAAGTGTGACCCACTTACCTGTTTAAGTCCTTTTGTCCCCATTTTCCAAAAGCCTGTAGGCAGGGAAAGAAGAATGAGAGGCGATGAAACGAGAAGGAGGGAGGGAAAAGAGTGGCGCTGTATGGATGGAAAGATGGAAAGAGAGACGTATACTGTATAGTTCCTGGACCGTTACATATGACCTTCTATAAATCAAACTGTCCGTCTGTTTGAGGGCAGAAACTTCCCCTTGTCGCCCCTCTTCCCCTGCCTCATTTTCCCATAAATGGCTCTCCAAATCTCTTGCTGCCTGTCGTAGTAATTCAGTCCAGAGTGGGGTCATTGTTCGCCAACACACCAGCACTGTGGCACTTCTTGTTCACTGTCAACCTTGCCTTTCTGTCCGAAATACTCTAATATCCCAGGAGCCTGTACTCATTCACCCCGTTTTTTGGCTCTTTGCTTTCTTCCTTGTGATGTATTGATCGAGGCTGGTGCCACTTATTCCCCTCTCGTTCTCTTCTCCCTTCCTGTGACCTAAATTCCCCCCTGCATGCTCATTAATTAGCTGATGCAAGTCTGCGTTCCCCAGGGAGGGTGGGGGATTGGAAAAGCTCATTATAGGACACATCAATAAGGTGGGATTAATCATCCATTGGTATGTGTGATCCGTGTATGTGTGCGTGCGTGCATACGTGCGTGCATGCGTGCGTGCGTGCGTGTGTCAAACAGTCCCACAGGTGTGATGGCTCTTTTTTTTTATTCATGATTATCTGTTTTTTTTAACAGTCTTCGTTGAGCTCGATATAAAACAAATGACGTTTTTTTCACAAAATTATCGACATATCTATATACTATGAAATCTTTTTGCACAAAATTATCGTCATACTATACTATGACGTTTTTTGCACAAAATTATCGCCATATCTATATACTATGACGTTTTTTTCACAAAATTATCGACATACTATACTATGACGTTTTTTTCATGAAATTATCGCCATACTATACTATGACGTTTTTT
This sequence comes from Sebastes umbrosus, assembly GCF_015220745.1. Classification (NCBI taxonomy): domain Eukaryota; kingdom Metazoa; phylum Chordata; class Actinopteri; order Perciformes; family Sebastidae; genus Sebastes; species Sebastes umbrosus. The sequence continues at coordinate 18,269,425 of NC_051287.1, forward strand.
TCATGAAATTATCGACATACTATACTATGACGTTTTTTTCATGAAATTATCGACATACTATACTATGACGTTTTTTTCACAAAATTATCGACATATCTATATACTATGAAATCTTTTTCATAAAATTATCGACATACTATACTATGACTTTTTCTTGACATACTATGACTTTTTTTCTACATACTATACTATGACTATTTTTTCGACATACTATACCATGACTTTTTTATGACTTTTTCCAACATACTATAGCTTTTCTATGACTTTTTTCGAAATACCGGTACTACATTATGACTTTTTATGACATAGGGTTCTGTGAGGCATTTTGATGTGTTTTCTTACCATTTTCCATCATTTTATAGACCAAACAATTCATTGAAAAAATGATCCGCACATTAATGAAAGATGAAAATAATTGTCAGTTGTTTCTAATCTACCGCAAAATACAAAGCCAGATGTCAAATTGAAAATTGAAAGACACATAGAATACAACAGACAGTGGTTTATTAGTAACAATTGATTATCAAAAATGATATTTATCAAACAACATAAATATAAACAAGTAACTGATGTGATAGAGTACGGGCTTACTGGTAAACATTCATCATTGCACACTAATGCTAAATGAGGGCACGCATGGTTGTTTTTCCGTAAGGGTCATCTAAGGCTTTGTAACATTAACTTTATGGCACAGTTCCACACATTACATCAGCACTTCATCCATTACCATGTCCCATTTAATAAAGTAGTGAAACATTCATTCTGCCAGACAACATCAATTCATTGTGCTCGGTTTTTGGAAACCACCCAACAGTACAAAAAAAACCCACCAGTACAAACACCATTACCTCATGAGTAAACAACATTTTCCTATCTCCGCCTTACTCTAACATTCTGTGTAGAGACTCCATTTAACCAACACCATATAGGATTCCCATATTGTTTATCACTGGGTTTCTCCTACTGTCTATATGTGTAAGGCTGCAGGCACTGTAGCACCAGCATTAGCTGAGATCACAGCTTCATACGGTGAGGCTTACAGGGTGCTGTGGAAAATGAAATCATGAAAAGTTGCATTGATATTCTAATGATGAGAGCCTAACTGATAAATTGCGCAGCTGATGTTAGCTCAGTGCAGCTGTATTTGAATTTTAACACGTGTAGGTAACAGTAACAGAAAAAGTAACAATCACAAGAGAACACAGACAAGTTTGATTTTCAATTAAAAAATGTCCCACTTAGTAAATATTTTGATTTAATTATTTCAGAAACAAATTGAAGGAATCATCTTTAAAAAATGTTTGTTATGTAGTATTGTTAGGGCTCTGGTAATAAGGCGATTAGGGCTGAAACTATTAGTAAATCAACACAAAACTACCAACTATGATAATCAATTAATTGTTTAAGTCATTCATCAAAGCAAAAATGCCAAACATTTAATGATTTAATGATTTAATGAATGATCAGAAGCAAAATTTTGTTGCTTTTCCTGGAATTTCTTTATAGTAAACTAAATATCTTTGGGTTTTTGGACGGTTTGTCAGACAAAAACAATTTAACCTTGGGCTCTAAGAAATTTTTATACCCATTTTTGTTACTTTTCTGACATTATAAAGACTAAAAGATCAATCTATTATTGAAAAAAATAAATATCACACCAATCAATCAATAATAATAATCGTTAGTTGCAGCCCCTAGGTGTGACTGAGGTTAAGTTAACTCTATAAAAATGGTAAAGTGTCATACAGAGAGGCATGTTAAACAAGGCTATATAACAATTCATTAGTGTATTTGTTCATTTTGTGCATTGCATTTTCTGGAGTGATTGTCCAGCTGGTGTGGCTTGTGCATAAAAAATCATCTAGGGCTTAGGTTGTACACATTGGCTTAAATATGAAAATATTTAGTTATTCAATTTTTTTTATATATTATGTATGCAACAAACATCTGATCATCTTAATGGCAGTTTCAAAAGATCCAAATCACTACCAAAAAAAAAAAGCTAAAACATACAGTATCTTGTCAAGCCAAATAACTTGTGTTACACCGTGTTCCTGTGAAGAACTGTCCTGCTGCTGCAAATAGCCCCTGTGCATAAACTGTACTGAGCTGCAGAGTTCACCCAACAGATCCACACTGTCTGCTGCTCAGTCTGTGTCTGCTATATTCAAGCCAGAAAACAGATGGTTGGGGGGGCTCTCTCTCACCAAGCTGAGAGGGGAAACTAGTGCTTTGAAGTGGATTTCAATCATTACTTCCCTCCATGTCCCTGGCACACTGGGTTTGACAAAGCTGTGCTGACATCCATGGCCGCGTAGTGTGCTGCTTGTTTTACTCTCTTTTTTTGCTAACTATCTGTTTCTAGATAAAAGAGAAGTGAGGAAAAAAGGTTATTTTGTAATTCAGGAGACCTGACTCCTTAACGCAAATCTCATATCTAGTTGAAACTCCTTAAATCTAAGTGTAATCAACCGCGAGTGATAGTTTTCACAATAAATATTCCTTCCTTCTATCTTCTACCGGACTGTTGTGATTCATGTAAAGTTACAGAAAGTACTTCTTGACTGTCTCAATATGAGAAATGATCAGACTTGCAGCTGCTGGAGTATAATAGGAATGCATAGAATCTGCAGCTGAGTGTATGTGATATTAGCTGCCTGTATTGCCATTTGTTATGTCAGCCACGCAGCTAACGAGGCCAGGGTTACAGAGGGCAAAATGGTAATCACAGTCATGCTGTCAGTCTCAAGGGCAGGGGACAGACTGGAGGGTAAAAGACAGGCAGGTTAAATTGTGACGACCTGATCAGGCAGAGCTCGTTAGACCGGTCTTCACTTAATGGACTGTTTGGAAAGGACTTCCCGGTTTGACGGACTGTCAGAGACGGCGGGAGTCTGGGCGTGGCTGCCGGTGAGTGAGGTAATGCGGCGTGCACCTCTCCCTTCCAGCTCTTCATCCTGAGAATCAGAAGCAAGGTTATGTATCAGTGACGAGGCGGGCTCAAATTACATTTCATCTGAATAATATTCTACAATTCTAATCAAATTCTCAAGAAAAAGTGGCTAGAAATGCATAATTAATTCCACTGAATGGGTCATTATCAAATAACATGGCTACTATGATACGTGGCCCTTGTCCAATGCAACTGCTTTCTATTGGTAATAGTATTTTGTTCTCTTTCAGGGTTTTTTAAAAACAATCATCAACGGGATCTCTGCTTGAAATTTAAAATTCAAGGTATCTTTGTTTGTTTGTGACCAGAAGGAATAATTAAGGTGACCAATAATGATATTGTATAAAGATAGATTTCAAGAAATGTAAACCTATCTTTTAACAATCTCCAATGTGATCTGATTTGAATTGTTCATCTTGCCTGATCATAGCAGTAACATACTCTAAAATGTCCAGTTAAAGGGACTGTTTGTAACTTTTTAAGCGTATAAATGTAACGGGTCGGGACACATGCGCGCTCACATATGCGCGTTCGCGTGTGGCCGCTGCCTCGTCTCCTCTGCTGCTTGCCTTCATTCAGACAGAGCGCGCGTTCTCGCTCAGCTCGCTCCACCTATACACGTGGACGCGCGCTCACTACACACTGTAGAAGACTTCGTAGCTCTGAGAATATCTAGTGAATGTACAGTGGACGTTTGTGCAGAAATAAATGCTGCAGCTCCTCCAGACCAACAGAGGTTTCCCGTGTCTTGTGAAGTATCGGGGCTCCGCAGAGAGAAACTATATCGTCTCGTTACCGACCGGGTGCCGGTGTTTTCACTGTTCCCTCCAGGAGCGGGCGGAGACGATAAGTTACTCGCTGCAGAGCCCCGCTCTGACCTTCGTCTGGTCAGCTAACATTACTGCCAAGCAGGTGAAATATAGAGTGATATTGTGGTTTTAGCTGACGTGTGTCACCTCACTGTTCTGAGCGATGCTCGTTCATGTCTATTTAGAGCGAGCAAGCTGCGAGCTCGACGCTGACTTTCGTTGATTTCACGGCCACAGGTGTCGCTGTTAAGAAGCATTTCTGAAAGTTACAAATAGTCCCTTTAAAGGCATTTCTCTAGAGTCTAGACATTTCCACTCCATTCTTACTAATTATGTCTTTACTACACCATTGACATTTTTCTCCGTTGTTTTGTGTAATATAATAATCCTTACACCTCAATTGGTTCCCCTTTGGCGAAGTTTAGTTTTGTAGGTTTTATCCTGTTTTAGACGTAACACGTCTTTGTTAGACAGACAATACAGCTGTACAGCTGCCAGTCAAACCCAGTGATTCCAGTAGACCTGAATCTTTTATGGAGTAGAATACGCAATAATTTCTTTTTTTGTCTGATTTGTAAAAACATTATTCAAGTCTTAACTGAGTCTTGGCCTAATCCTCTTACTTTCAACTCAAAGTCATAGCCTTACAAATTTCTCAGGCCCTGGCACTTAACAAGAACTAAAGCATATCATTTTAGTTTAATTAGGTGGCCCTGCAGTGTCTTCCAATTAATTTTAGGATATGTTTTATGGTATTATTGATCACCTTTTAAAGCATGAATTGGCCTGGCTCCAGAATGAACTATAATCTCTTTCTGTGCAATGGCCAACAGGACACTTTTGACTTTCCCAAAGTGTAGATTTCCCAAAAAGTTATTGTGCCCAATAAAAGTGAAAGTGTGTGATGTAGGAAAAAAGAAAAAGTATAAAATTCATTACAATGTGCAAATGCTATGGTTACTTAAGTGCTGTACTTGGTAGAATAGGAACCCCATAGTGTCTACCCTTATGAGCTGTGGTTCACACCGTGTCAGCAGTCTCCTCCCCTTCAGTGTGCTCTCCGTAGCGATTGTATAGCTCCATGTCAGACGGAGCGCTCTCCATCGCCTCCTCTTCATAGTCAGTGTGGTAGTCTGACTCCTCTGATGAAGGGAAGGAGCACATTGTGGGTGAATAAGTGATGTGTAGAAAAAGGTGACAATGAAAGTGGGTGTGCAGGTGAATGAGTCAGAAAAGCAAAACTGTGAAACATTGTGATAGGTCAAATGGAGCAGTGTGACGATTGACGGATGACGAATAGGTTATATATAGAAAGAAGAGCAAGAATGAGAAGGATGGAGGTATCTGAGAAAACACCATTGATTGCTTGATTACTTAAAGATGTTTTCTAAATAAGATTTAAATATGTTAATTGTTTCTATTTGATTGCAAATGCTTATTTTGAACTATTAAGTTTGCACAGGTCCTACTTTCCATCGGCATGTTACAACAGAGTATATGCATGAATCCGGAGGTTAAATTTAAAACCATTTAAGACCCTTTCCAAACATTTTAAGACCTCATTAGAACTTCGGGTTCTAACAGGTTACATAAGAAATAGGAATGACCTAATGACAACTTGTAGACAGTGACTCATTGCATAGTATAGTATGTCGAAAAATAAAAAAGTCATAGTATGTCAAAAAAAATTCGAAAGTCATAGTATAGTATGTAAAAAAAAAAAGTCATAGTATATTGAAAAAATAAAAGTCATAGTACGGTATGTCGGAAAATAAAAAACACTATCTCAAAAAAATCATTGTATAATTTGTCGAAAAAATAAGTCCTAGTATAGTATGTTGAAAAATAAAAAACACTATCTTGAAAAAAAAGTCATTGTATAATATGTTGAAAAAAATCATAGTATAATATGTCGTTAAAATTAAAAAAGTAATTGTATAGTATGTTGAAAAAAATTATAAAATAGTATGTAATAAAATAAAAAAGTCCTAGTATAGTATGTTGAAAAAATAAAGTCATAGTACAGTATGTAATAAAAGGTAAGAAAATGTAAAAAAAAAAGTCATGAATAAGCCATAGTATGTCTAAAAAAGTAATTAAAAAAAACATTGTAAAGTACGTCAAATAAATCTAAAAAATAAGTTAAATATGTCTAAATAAAAAATCTAAAATAAAAGGTCAGAGTGTAGTACTGTATGTTGAAAAAAAGTTACAGTATAGTGAATGTACAATAACCTTTTTTGGACATACTATACTCTGAACAAAAAGTATGATCATAGGTGTGGCTGAAAGTAAGAGTGTGTCAGTAATTTTACCATCCACCAGAGCAGGTTTGACGGGCTCGATGCGGGACACGATTTCTGCCAGGTCAGTAAAGGAAGCATTGGGACACGTCACCACCTAAAAGACACAAATACACACACACACACATTAAAGAAATACTCAAAATAGACGGAGCCAACAAAGAGAGAGACTCTGATGTCATACATTAGGTCTATTTTAATAGACCTAGATAACTAACCAATTGTGCTCTAACGACACCAGGCGTCAACACCTTGTCTGTTAGAACGCTTGAATGTACTCCACCTTACGTACACTGGTGGTGAAAACATAAATAGCAGCCAGCAGTTTCACTGAGAAGGGAGCTGATTTGGATTTAGTCTTTTTGTCTTCCTTTTTTTCAGCTGATTAAGATGCCAAAAGGGAAAAATCTGTCCACACAACATTAAATGATCACTGCTTATTCTGGATGTTAACTACTGTATTTCTTTTAGCTTTAGCCGCAAACTTTTGTTTTAAAATCTTTTTTTTTTTCCATCAGCATTTTTTGCAACATCACTGAACACACTATGTAGAATCAATCACAGTAAGAGACGCATTATTTCCCCTGAGAGTTGCACCTGAAAATAGAAAGGCACTCATTAACTGCCTATGTGGGATAGCTATTGTTTCAAAGAATGAAAATTGGATTCATTTAGAAGACAGTTTTAAGCATTGCAGTTTCGAATCAGCAACCATGACTGTAGCTCCATCCTTATCTTCACAATCATTCAGGTTAGCTTGTTGCTGTGGCGTTATTGTCGAAAAACTCCTTTCGATATCAACCCTGCTATTTTTCTCTTCATCCTCCTCAAGTTGTTGTTCAGATTGGGGGTAAATATATCATCTTTCTTCATCATTCTGTCTCTTTCCTTGTTTAGTTGGTCCTTTATCTTTCTTTGCCATTGCTGGGGGACAAATCTGGTGCACGGAAAATCTGTTTCTCTGTACTTAAAGTGCAGACTGCTGCATAGTTTTAATGTCATTTCTTTAACAGCAGTGTAGCCCAAGGCCTAAAACATGAGGCTGTTGACGACAGAATGCGTCTGACAATGAGAGAAAACGGAACCAATGTAGTATACCCCATATGGTTGATTAAACATACATGGACTGCAAAATGAGATTACGGATACCAACCAAACTCAAGAGGATGTGAATTTTGCTTTGTTTTTGCACAGGTGGTACTAATGCAGAGCAGCTACTGAGATAAGGTGCTGGTGAGCTAATCCGTTTGATTGCATTTAATGCTCACTATTTCATAACTCTGTAGTTGCATGTTTTGAAATGGCTTTGATTAAACCATGAATGCAAGATATTTGGAGTTAGAAATGTCCCCTGCCAGCTATTTCACTGTAGACCAACTGAGAGGCTTCAGAGTTGTGATGAGAATCTATATTTATACTTCATACCACACGTAAAATTAGGTCCATTACATTACTTACATTGTTCTTGCTTTGGGTGTGGAACTCCTCCTGGTGTCGGTCTTTCATCATTTTCTCCACCACTCCACTGCGAATCCACACGTCAAACACAGTCTTCCCGTGCTGGTATCCCACCTCCTACATAACACAAATGTTCACATATAAATATTATTTTTTCTGCTGATGGGGCAAAATCATTAAAAAGATACGACTTTTTGGGAATCTATTAGTTCTGTTATTCTTTAGTCAAACTTACGGCAATCTCGTCAAACTTGCCGAACTCCAGCGTTCGGTATCTGTCAATCGGAGGTCTGATGTACTCGCAGTAGTCGCTGCTCTTCACAGACTCCAGCTGCCTAACGCAGCACACGTAGGCCAGCCGAGTCTGAATCTCTGCCATGTTTAACACCTAAGACCACCCAAGTGTAGAAGAACATATGCATCAAAGAATACCCTCATTATTATTCATAGGACTCATTTACTTTTAAAACATATCCTCGCACAGTCTGTTGTCTGTGCCTTTATTTTTAATCAATCCATTACCTTTACTTTCTCAGCAAGGGGGTTGAGGCGTTTCCATAGCAGCCACCAGCCGGAGAGCGAGTCGCCGTAATTAGTGAGGTTGGTTTCATACCGGCTGCCCACGTCAATAGCTATCACCACTTTGGCCCCCATGGAGCGTGCCACATCAGCTGGGAGAAGAGGAGGAAACAGAAACATAAAGGTAGACAGGAGAAGAAGAAGAGGGAGAGAAATAATCAATCATACATGGGTGTTAAAATAGTTGTAATGACATGATCAAGGCACTGAGAGCCAGAATGCCAAGGGAAGTAAGAAAGGCTGAGTGTAACACACCTGGCAGGTTGTTGATATAGCCTCCATCCATCAGCAGGTGTCCATCTTTAGGGTCGCAGAGAGGAGGTAGATACCCAGACAGAGACATGCTGGCACGAATGTAACGCCACAGAGAACCTAAAACAGCAAATTACATTTTATGCCTATTAAACAATATGTATTTAATTGAAAGCAACCAACCTGAACTAACAGAAAGTTAGACTCATCAGTGAGACTGATTAAAGGGTCAGTTCACCAATGGACAGTGGTGGCAGATAAAAGAGAAACTATCTACCGCCATGGCCAGATACCACTTTAGGTAAAAAAAGAAAAAAAAAAAAGAAAAAAAAACTCTTGTCAGCAAACAAGAACAAAGGATTCTTTGAAATTAAAAAAGAAACGGTACCTACCGTCAGTGTGTACTCTCATGGCAGAAGCAGTGATGTCAGTTGTGATGTTGAAATACGGGAGCCGAAGGTCCTGCATGCACAAAAGGGTTATATCCAGGGCTGTCAATCGATTAAAACATTTAATCATGATTAACTGCAAAATGTATCGCGCAATTTTTATCTGTTCAAAATGTACCTTAAAAGGGAGGTTTGTCAAGTATTTAATACTCTTATCGACATGGGAGTGGGCAAATATGGTTGCTTTCTGCAAATGTATGTATATATTTATTATTAGAAATCAATTAACAACACAAAACAATGACAAATATTGTCCAGAAACCCTTGGATAACATGGCAAACTCAAGCCCAACAGGCAACAGTCAGCAGTCAGTGTGCTGACTTGACTATGACTTGCCCCAAACTGCACGTGATTATCATAAAGTGGGCATGTCTGTAAAGGGGAGACTCGTGGGTACCCATAGAACCCATTTTCATTCACATATCTTGAGGTCAGAGGTCAAAGGACCCCTTTGAAAATGGCCATGATAGTTTTTCCTCGCCAAAATGTAGCGATGATCGCAATACTCAGCATATCGCAAAATGTTTAAATTCGCAATAAGATCGTATCGTGACAATATTGTGTCGTGGGGCCTCTGGTGATTCTCACCCCTACATGATGCATTTGCTTATCCTGCACCACCACGATCTTAACTAATTCATTGTCTCTTCTGTGCCATCTTCTATAGTTCCTTGGAAACTCACCTCGATCTGTTTGCTCTTGAAGACATTGCTGATGCTGGAGTTGAAGGCCGCGCCGGAGAACATGGAGGTAACTGGGTACGTCAAATCCAGAATCTTCTTAAACACTGATGTCATTTCCTGCGGGAAAAGCCGGAGAAAATAAAGGTCAAATGGGTTCTATCCTCCACACAACGAGATGTTTTCTCCAGTACAAAGCAGAATGAATCCCTGAAAATTAAAGATCAATTTGATGTAAGGAAAATCTACTGGATTCATTGTGTTTGTCGGTGCTGTATGTGAAGGTTTTTTCTTTGAGCACTATGCTATTCTTAGTGATTAGAAAAATCTCAAAAGGGTAAATTCACACCTCATAAAAAGGTATCAACGTTTCCACAGAGCAAACTGTCCTGACTTTGGTAAGGACAAACTTTTTATTACAACAGTGGTTCTTTTAGTGCGACACTAAGGAGCAGCAACACGGCCAGCTGCTTCCAGAGGGAAGATTCAGAACTAAGGACAGAGCCAGAAGAGGAGGGGCTGGATACACTGGATACAGGACGAAGCATGCCAGCCTACAGATCTAGAGACTGAGCGGGGTGTCTGAGCGGGGTGTCTCAAACCAGCCATCATGGATGGTCACAGGGTTAAAGACACAAGGATGAACCTCATATTAGGACTAAAAAGATTCTATTCATGAGCCAAATGTGCAAACCATCCAGGGCTGTGTGTGCAACACCAACTCATTACTTTTGATTGTTAATCAGCACAGCGTGGTTAATTATATAAAAGGTCGAATAGAGGTCTAAACTTGTATAACAGAGTAACCTTCACAAGGACGGGCTCACAAGCAGAAAATTGAAAAACTGCTTGAAAATATTCTTCTCCAAATTGGAGCAAGTGGAGGCAGAGCTGTTGAACTCAGCTTCTCTTCCACAAAAGAGAATAATGTCTACTAAACGATCCTACTTAAACCATTTGTTCGTCACAGTTATTTGGCCAAATTCTAGGCATAATTTCAAATACGGCATCTAGGGAGAAAACACTTGTACGTCGTCTCTCCAAGCTTTGCAGTCAGCAGATGTTCAAGGTTCAAGTAAGTTCAATACAGGTTAAAACTGTGAGAAGGGGCTGTCCTGGTGGATTAAGATGCAGAACGTCCCTGGTTCAAATCCATCTGGGAAGATTTGTTTGTCATCCTCCTTTCTACATTCATTGACTCTAAAGTGTCCCCTGTCTAATAAATGAAAAAAATAACAGTATGGAAAACGGACTTGAATTGATCTTTTGATGACAAATGGGATAAAATATAAAAATGCCTACTTCATATAAAGCAGATATCAATTGCTTTTAACATTTGGGTTCATTTATAGACTAGTATCGTTGTTGCTTTGAATCTCACCATTGCCCATTCTTTGGCCCTCATCCTCATGCGGCTGTGGCTACGGTCCTCAGCATACAGTGCCCCCATCAGGGAGCCGATAGAGGTGCCACCAATGAGGTCCACTGGGATGCCGGACTCGCAGAGAGCTCGCATTATCCCCACCTGGGAACAGCCCCTGAACAGAAGGGTTGAAAAATAAACATAGAAAGACGGAGGGAAATTGATTATTTAACTAAAAAGACACAGAGAAAGACCCAGCCAGCAGACAGATGAAACCAGAAAGCTTTGTAATTAGGGTCTGAGGCTCTGACAATTATAAAATCCATTAAGCCCAGAAGATGAGTCATATTTCAAATGTTACATATAAAAGTTCCTGTCCTAGATTACAGTATATTATGACGTGAGCTTTTAGAATAACTGTTTGTGGGAAAAACAGACGGTAGGGGTGGCGTTACCTGGCCCCTCCTCCTCCCAGGATAAGAGCAATAGCGTTGCCCGTAAGGACTCGAGCCAGGCGGGAGAAGTCTGAGTGACGGTCTGCTGGCTTCTCGAGCACACGTTGATACAGCTCCAACTGAAAAACAGGGAAATTACTGTAATAAAAGTAGGGAGGGGGGGAGTGAGATGGTGAGAGGATAGAGAAGAATTGAATGGAGAAAATAGGTAGATGTTGAATGAGAAAAAACAAGATTATGAGAAAGCAGTAAAGGAGAGGCTAAGAGAGGGGACAAATGAAAGTGTTTTGATCTACAGATGAGAGTGAAAACATTGGGCGATCGTTTATATTTTCGTCCAATTGCGGTTACTCGAGATCACCGATCCGATCGCCACAATATCACAGCATAATGTTACGTTTAACATTACTATCTTCTCTTTAATATCACAATCAAAATCATATCCATAACTACTGTTGTGAAACACAGAGCAACGTTTTGGTGAGCAGGCATATGAGTAACAGAAAAAGAGACTGTAAATTGGTTTGTAATTAAAGATCTAGGCTCAGCGGACGGACATGCCGCTTCACCAGAAACATCTCTAAATGCACAGTAGGGCGCAGACTCTAGAGATTATTTTATAACACCTTAGTTCTGATAGTAAGTTAGTTAAAATCGCCTTAATATCGGCGTGGGAAAAAATAACCGTCGATCATTCCTTCAATCCACGATAAACAATCTCATCGCCAAAAGTCTCAAGCCTAGAGAAATTCAACGAAAACAAAAACAAGCAACACATCTCTATTCTGTTCCTACCAGTTTGGGCAGGCTCCTCTTAGAGAAGACCCTTCGGGGACAAGAGAGGTGAAGGTGTCTGGAGATCCAGCTCCGCATGTTGAGCCAGTCTACAGTTCCTTTGGGTGGGGGGCCATCTTCTCTGTGCAACAGCACCAGCTGCTTCTGGGCACGCACTGCACTTGCTTCCAACATACGCTCCAGCTAGAGGGAAGACATCAAGCACAGATGTTTTTACAACATGTTTATTCTCCTCACTTTTCTTCAGAGTGGTTCCTGTGTAGCGCCTGTTCAGAATTTTGAGTGCTAACTCAGAAAAATGCTGCAAACTGGTGACTGCTAGAGACTACACTGGGTTTAAGTGAGCACAACATCAGCACGAGTACAGGTTATGTGATTGATGAAATATACTATTATATGTGAAGAGCTACACTGTACTTTTGGGTAGCCGGCTGGGCGATAAGAAGATTATTTGAGAGATGAAATGTTAATTACATTTTAATGTATTTCATTCACGTTTTTCAAGTGCACAACTGAGGCCATTATTTAATGTCTTAAAAAAGGCTAAATAGTCTGAGAGGAAGGTCAGATCTGTTACTCAGTCAACAGGCCCACTGCTAAAAGTGTATGTGCAAGGTGAGAGGGTGTCTGTGTGTGTGCCCTGAAAGATAAAATCAACGCAGAGCTATGACTCATTCCGAGCAAATATTGATCCATCTTTCCATTTCTCCCACAATCTCCTGTTAAATGAGGATACATCCCTTACTTTTCTCTGTGCCCATTTTTCTTTTGGAAGGCAATTATCTCCCCCTTCATCAGCTGGATGGGACTTTCTTTCTCTCGCACCCCACCTCTCTTTCACAACATCCATCCACCCTTTTGCTCATTTCACCAATATGCCCAAGGGTCAGATAGAAACCTTTCACAGCCGGTGTGACCATTAAGTCGGTTAACCCCCCGGGTTTAACCATGACTCAAGAGCATAATGATCAGCACTCCCCCAAATATCAAATCAGAAAGACGCCGGTTAATAGTAATTGGTGTGATGATTTCTCTGGAGAGAAAAATCCTAACGAGGGTTAGACAACGTATAGTCAGCTGTAACACAGACCATTAACCCATTAATGCTTTTCATTCACCTCCAGCTTTACAAGAGGTTCAGATTTTCTGAGTTTTGTACTGTTGGTTGGACTCGGCAAGCAATCTGAAGATGCCACCTTGGACTTTGGAAGCTTGTGATTGTCATTTTTCACTATTTTTTTTTTAATGTTTTATAGAACAAACAAACACCCATCAAATAACTGAATTCCTGAACTCAGCTACCTTTGCCACTGATTCTCCTCTCACCTTCCTCCACCTGTAACCCACCCCTAACACCTCACCTCCCCGACGGCAGGGTCCTGCTCTCCTAGTCCCACAATGATGATGCAGTCGGCCTGACGGATGCACCGCTGTGTCCACGGGGTCAGAGTGTAGTCTGTCTGGTAAAGAACTATGCGATGGAGGTCTTCCTGTTGGCCCAGCCAGCTGGACAGACGGTACTCATGGACGCTGAAGAGGAAAGGAGTCCATTAATGACAGTCGGCACCTCCCAGCTGGCAGCACATGGTAGATACATTTTCCCGGTTGTGCCAATAAAGCATACTTAAACTCAATTTAATGAGGGAGTCAGAAAGATGAGGAGCCCAAGGAAGAAATTAAATAGGTCAAGAAATAGCATGAGTAATTGGGGGGGGTGGGAGGGGGTGAAGAAAAAACCCAACAGTCCTGCAAATTTTAAGTCAGCCACAAAACACACCTGTCTAGTGCTGCAGCTCCAAGTCGCTGTTTGATAATATCACTGGTCAGCAGAAGAGTGGGACCTGTATGTGAAAGATCACAGCAGTTATAGTCAATATGTCTGGTTGAAGCACTTGACTAAATCCACCTGACTTAAGACCGGTGGCATGAGTAGGTGAAGAGCTTTTAATCAAAATATTACAGTAAAACAAACAAGGGAGCTGTCCTGAGAGTTCATGTAACATACTGAACTCTTTCAGCTGTTCAGTATATTCAAAGCCTATACACACACACACACACACACACAACAGGTCTGTCACCACTCTCACAGTCATGCCCTAAAGCCTTACAGTGAAAGCTCTTGTTGTAATTAAACCCCAATTCCTTAATTCAATATGAACAGATCCTGGTTATCTTAGGGCGCTTTCACAAGTCAACATTTAGTCCGCTTTAATCGAACTCTGGTGCAGTTTAACATCTGGTGCGATATGTTTGGGGCGGTTGTGAACACAGTAATCATGCTCTGGAGCGGACCAAAACAACTGGACTGAGATCGCTTGCGAGAGGTGGTCCCAGCAAACCAAGATGCAGGCTGCCTGTACGGGCATTGGTTGAGATGGATACTGGTAAATGACCGGTTAACATGAGTTGGAGAGGACTGACCTGGACTTCTGCAGAAGTCCGATGTTTGCTTTACATCTGAACCGAAGAGAACCTACAGAATATGCTACATAAAGTCCACAAAAATAGTGATGTTTATAAAGTCATAAACTGGAGGAGAAGGGATTTGTGCGATCACTGCCAAGTCAAATTGTAAAAACTTTGACGGCATCAATGTCCGCCATTCCCTTCATAGACATGGCAGCTCTAAAAAGATAAATTGTCTACTTCGTACACGTCTAAAATAGTAGCAGTAGGGTGGCCAGATGTTAACAAAGCCCATCCAGGACCTTAAAGTGTACTCGACCCTGAGCTTTGACCTCTCTGTGGAGGACGGCAGTGAAACATACAAATTAGGAAAATTTTGAGCTCCTGTATTTTTCTCTTTTCTTACCTATTGCCATGAGTGCATGCTGCAGCTCCAGGGTGAAGGTAGTGAGAGGTACTTCTTCTGATACAGGCAGGACTGTCACAGTGGAGAGATTGGAGGCCTGGTTCCCTGCATCCCACTTACTGCCGGGAGTGTGGAGGGCCAAACTGCGAGCTGGACACATGCATGAATACTGTATTAGTTGACCTTCCCTTCAACAGCGAGCGGAGATAAACACCAAGAACAATGGGGTAAAATTAAGCGCACATGTAGATGCACACACCTGTCAGAGGACCGTTGACCTGCTGGAGGATCTTCTGTCCCAGTAAGTGGATCAACCTGGTGACAACCTGAGAGGCGCAAACATTTTAGAAGCGACTCTGTGTTACTCAGACAGACAGCTGCAGTTTCCTCACCGTGTATATAGTCATGTGTCCTTTAAAATGTAATTCATGTGCAGTAAATTAATCTCGATTTTACATTCAAAATGTTAAGAAAAGAACATTTTGGGAACCTTTTACCCACGTTATTGTTCAGTTGATGATGAATTATTCAAATGCTCATTATCAGGGGTTAGGTTTAATCAACTCTGTTTTAAAAGCAATCAACTAGATTCATTTTCAAAGATGACCTTTTGTAAATCACTACAATCAAATCACAATACACCCTATCCATAAAAAAATGAATTGTGTTTTCACGTCAGTTGAAATTTATTTTAACAGTTGAGGTTCACCCTACCTGTGGGAACTTCCTCTTGATGGAACTGAGAGCTCCTTCTGGTAACTTAGCCAGCTCAGAGTCTCGTACAGCGTGCACTGTGGTGGCTCTGTTCTGATGGGTCAGGGCCTCCACCTGCAGAGAATTGAAGGACACATCACATTGTTTACTTGGTCAGAAAACAAAAAGGTCCCATCACAAGTAAAAAAAATAAACCCCAATCATTCGTAAACCTTACGACACAATGTACTACCGAATAAATCTTGGTCATGCCTAGAAGGTAACCCAAAAATTGCAAAAACATGCAAAAACTCTCGCAAGACTCAACGACCTATCCTGACCTTAACCATTCAAGGTCAATGCCTAACCATCTCGTGAGAGTTACGCAAATTGTGGGTTACCTTCTAGACACGACCATAAAACTTAACTTCAAGAAACCAATACTTTGGGGAATACACGATCAAGAAGAATGATTTTCTTTGGAGTAAATCACACAATGCTCACACAATGGGCTACAGAACTTCATACCGTTTTTGAGGAAGCTAAATTGCAATATATGTATAGTCATAATTTATCATGCAGCATGAACACAATTTGAAGAAAGTTACTTGCTAAAAAGCTGAAAGATATATTATTACAACCCAAATTACGAACATATATTCAAATCAAGTGCAATTATTGAACTGAAATCCTTCCTCTGGCCCTTGAAGTTGGCAGATTTAAAAACATCTAGGAGGACAACAGGTTGTGTGAATTATGCAATTAGGAGAAGTTGAAAATGATTCACATTTTCTTTTGTATTGTTCATACTATGATGAGTTAAGAATATCTATTTTAAATGAAATGTCTACTTTTGTTTCTCAAGCTTGTAAAAAATGTCAGGATGGCTTATTTGTTCAGTATTATTTGTAATTTATGTTGCTACTAAGTTTTCTGTTTGGATCTTAGTCCATGTTCCAAGAGTTTCAGAGTTATCTTTAGGTAAAAAAAAAAGAGCTATAAATAAGATCTCTCCATCTCATCATCCAGAGTTGACGTCAACACTTAATATATCTCAGATGTTAGCCCCCATCGCAGGAGCTGCAACGACAGATTCACCCCTCCTGGTAACAGTAACCATAGCATCCATCAACCCAGGTATTATTAGAAGCATCGTGGCAGAGATCAGCCACACCAGCCAATGGAAAAGTGGGTGAAGCGTAACAAAGTGACTTTGCTTTACGTAGTTTATCAAAATGAAAACGCAGTCCTGGCATCAGTATCCGCTTTTAGATGCTAAGAAAAATGAAGGACAATACTGGGAAACATATGTTCACGTTTCATATTACTGGTAAATGTATTGATATGCTGGATAGTTGAACAGGTACTGAAGGTAAATTTCAAAAGGAAGGTGAGAAACGACTGCAGTGTGCACACCCACACGTCATGCGTCAGACTGCCAGGTATGCTGGTGTAAACTCTGGTCTAAATGTGTTTGGAGTCCCGCAAAGAGCCTGAGACAAAATGTTTATTTCAGGATATATGCTGAATAAATGAATAGAAGTATATGTAAACTATAACATACAGCACAGTGTGGTATATAAGGATAATAAAGATTCAGTATTATCTTGATGTGCGTTTGTTTTTTTTGTTTAAATTCAATTTCAGCTGGCTTGCAGGCAGCATAAGATGTACTTGGATGAGTTTTTATTTACTGGCAAGTGAGAGTGGTCTCATGGTCATGTTTTTTGAAGAGCCTACTGGCAGCCTGTTTTTTCAACTGTGCATACTGACAGTGAATATGTTATGTGATGATTAAATACTGTTGATGGCATACACAATTTTCCTCATGCATATTTAAATCTGCATGTTTGAAGAAAAAAATCTGAACTTCATGTTGATGTACCGTCATTAATATTTATGAAGATACTAGAAGTGAAAAACATTGTAGATATTTATAAACTACTATCCACCGTCTGTCTCCCCCCCCTCACCATCATGGCCCTTACCACTCCAATCAGGTCGCCGCGTCCGTACTCTCCGATGAGCTCCTTCTTGCCATCTTCTTTCATGATCACAGAGCGCAGTCGACCACTCAGCACGATGAAAGTGCTGTCTGATTTCTCTCCCTGCCTGAACAAAATATACAGATAACTTCAATTCACTGCAAATATGCAAACAAGCGTGTGAACCAAAACCTCCCATTCTTAACTTGTTTGGAATGGATCTAAAAAATGTATTGACTGCTCTCACATGAATGTATTAATGTCAACAAAGATATATACAAGGTTATCAGTAGAATACCTGTAGACCGCCCTGCCAGCTTCCACAGCCATCCAGTCAAGAGCGAAGTCTATCTGTCTGACAAAAGAGGACATCCTCCTCACCACGGTGTGAGCAACGTTCAGCACTACCTTTGGCTCCACACGCATGATCCTGAGGAACAGATGAAAATTCAACAAAAGAAAGGAGGTAAAAGAAAACAGACTTTTCTCATTGTTCTTTTCATGTTGGAAACTACCTTTAAAAATCACATATTTGAATGTATTTAATGCCTGATTAATTTATTGATCTAGCTTCTGATTACAATGAAGAACAAAGCTGGAGAAGAACACATTTTGTTTGTAGAAACTGCGTTTTCCCTGCACCCATAACATGGCCCAAACAGACTGCGCTTTATCTGAATGTTTAGATTTTAAATAAGGACTGTGACCATTATCAATTATCATTATAAAAAGGTTTTACACCTTATATATCTTTTATACAGTCAAACTTTACTGTATCTATAGTTGCTGCTCTCTGCCTTTGCACAGCAATATGACTACATCTCAAGTACACATTTCTGTATGGAGGAGTGTGTATAGATGTATCAATGTGACTCACTCGTAGAAGTGGGTTTTGGAAATGGAGAGGAAGCTGCAGTCTCGCTGGGCCCGAACAGTGAATATGAGGGGCTCTCCGGTCAGGACGGCAAGTTGACCGACAAGCTCTCCGGGGTGCGTCACAAACAGACGCGTCTCTTCTTCGCGGTCGATCATCCGCTGGTAAACGTGGAGGAGGCCGGAGATCACGAACTGGATGCTCACCTCCTAAAGCACCGAGAGGAGAGGAGTGCACAAGTTTGACAGGTGAAGGTGTGCTAATTGGACACGTTGATTTGTTGTCAAAAATGAA
This sequence comes from Sebastes umbrosus, assembly GCF_015220745.1. Taxonomy (NCBI): domain Eukaryota; kingdom Metazoa; phylum Chordata; class Actinopteri; order Perciformes; family Sebastidae; genus Sebastes; species Sebastes umbrosus. The sequence continues at coordinate 18,288,180 of NC_051287.1, forward strand.
TTTCACAGTAATTATCAGAGCATTAGTTCATTATTGATTTGTTGTGAATATTACCCACATATCTAAAAAACATATGCTGAGTTAAACTTCTGTTTATCTTGATGAGTCAAATTGCTGTTTTTGTGTGTATTGCTTTAGAACAAAATCTGATTTTTACGAAACATTTACTTAGGTATTTAATGTTTCACACTGATATAATTTGGTAAAATGTTACTTTTGTCATATCTCATTTAGATATGAGAACTGTGAACAACAATATCTTGATATTGAGAATTGAATCACAGTAAATATAACAGATCATTTGAGCATGTTAATTAGTTATAATTATTTTTTGAGGAAACAATTGCATTTAAAACTTCAATGGTTTGCAAATGTCACAAAGTCGTACATGACATTACAAGTTTTTAGAAAACTTTGTGCAGCTGAACAGACCAAACTGTCTTATGCTTGAACAGAAAATAATAATAATATTCAATATTCAAATCTTATTTCATTTATTTGTGAGGCTGAGGGTCGCTGTGTTCAAACTTTGTTTTACAACACAGTTGTGGAAAATGCTGCCAAATTAAGTGCAACAGAGAAGGTGGAGGATAGGAGCTGCACTCAAACAAAACTTGAATACTGTGCTGGAATACAATAAATTAATTCAATTAAAGTTGGGTTTTTTTTATTGATGGAACCACAGAGAAAGTTTAACACATTAAAAGACACAAGGCTCTACCAGTGAACCTGGTCCTGCAATGCCTCTACACCCTCCAGGGGTGAAAAAAGTGACAAGAGTGGAAATGGAAAAAAAACTTAAATTAAAGTGTCATGAAACAGAAAGGAAGTTGTAACTGCTTTGTACGTTGTTGCTCTTACCTGGTCGCCCTGACGAGCCACCACAGAACCAGCTTTGACTTGATGGAGGGTCACTCTGCCCTCAAGTAGACTGGGGTCCTGTAACAAAAAAAAAAAAAAAAAGTTTGACAAACATATTCAGAATAAGTGATTATATATATCATCACAAAAGACACTCATAATGTATTAGACCTGCCACCCTAATTGATCCAAAGACAGTGTATCAGAATTTTCCCATAAAAAGGTGTCACATTGCACAATATGCATTCAAAATTAGTATTACCTTTATTTTGAATTAACTGATGTAACCCCTAAAGTTTTTATACAAGCTGATGTTCATTTTCTGGAATCAACCTCTCACCTGCAGCTGGATGATTCTCAGCAGGTCCTTCTTAGCAGCCTGGAGGATTGTGCAGCTCTTACTGAGGTGGATGGCATCAGAGTGCCCCCCGCTGTCTGTGTAGTGAAACACTTCAGAGGGTGTAGGCTGCATCGTCACACTCTTCTTCAGGCTGGACTACAAAGACAGACATGAGAGAGTGACTGATGAGGAAGAACAAGATGAGCAGCGGCATAGCAGTGGATACTGGGATATGGTTTTAAATCTACACAGCCAACCTCTGATTCAATGTAAAGAGTAGGGCTGTCAAAGTTAACGCGATAAAGCGTTAACGTAAATTCTGGACAATATTTGTCATTGTTTTGTGTTGTTAATAGATTTCCAATAATAAATATATACTGTACATACATTTGCATAAAGCAGCATATTTGCCCACTGTCCATGTTGATAAGAGTATTAAATACTTGACAAATCTCCTTTTAAGGTTCATTTTGAACAGACAAAAAATGGGCGATTAATTTGCTATTAATCGCAGTTAACTATGGACAATCATTTGATTAAATATTGAATTGATTGACAGCCCTAGTAAAGAGGTGATGTGGTAGGAGAGTCTTACTTTGGGCGTGAGGGGACTGGATGGAGGCTCATCTATAGTGACCCGAGCTCGTTCACAAGCCATGTTCAGGTCATTACCTGCAAATCAGGACAAAGGTGGAGGATTATTTGTTTATGTATGTTGGTATCTGTGTGTGTCCTTGCTTTCAGATCACTGACTGCAGGAAATTAGTACAGACATATGACATTTGGTGACGTCCAAGTCAGTGACTCACCTGCGCAGTCGGTGGGCATCGAGGTGGACCGCGGCTTCCTGGAGCTGTTTGAAGGACTGTCCTTTACACCATCTGCTTATTGTAAAGTGCCAGCAATGGATCAGTCTCAACACAACATGAAGCACAATTTCAAATGTGCGTGTGCAGTGTACGTTTAGAATGATGAGGGTGTGACCTGTCTCTGTGGGGCTCTCCGCGGTCCCAGCGGTCCCAGCGGGTAACTCGTCGTGGAAGTACAAACGACGAGTCGTCTTCCCAGTGGTCGCCTCTCCCATCACACTGTTTATATTGGACAAGGGCACCGCCTGACTCTCCTGTCCATACGACAACAAACCAAATAAGTAAAAGTCCACATTTCAGTTAGTCAGAACTACGGTTAACATTCTGAGAAACCACTAAATATTTTTATGCATAATAGATTTGAAGTACATGAAAATTAACACATTAAAAGGTAGGGTCGGGGATCTTGAGGGTTTTACATTTACATTACATTCAGGCCGAATGACTTGATTGGACGGGTTAATTACAGTCCTGTGACCCTAACTGCAAAGACGTTTTATTTCAGTTGGGCCATTTGGTGATCACTTTCTTATTGATACTCAATCATATTTACTTTCTTAGTTATTTGAGGATGTCTGAAGACTTATGACTACAAAAATAAATAAAAATCTTTTTTAAAGCTTTCAGGAATTGGCAAAGTGAACACCATCCCACATATTTCCTCCCAAGAAGATATTAACGAGTATTTTGGATTCATCATCATAAAGTGTGAGGCAAGCCAGGTTTAAAGGTTACTGCCCTCCCTGTTTTCTGTGGAGGGGTTGCAATCATTTTTACCCATTTTCACCGAGCTTTATGAAGGACCGAGTTACGATCCTGTGCTTAATGTTGTGTGAAATTAGCTTGCATGTGTGTGACTGAGTGTGTGTGTGTGTCTCTCTGTGCTTCTTTATGTACAAATTCATACACACTGGTGTTTAGGTATTCAATATGAGCTTCTGCGTGACTGTGTGTGTACACACAAATATATATGCACTAATTAATTTCCCTCCTACCGGATTGAAGAGCTCAGTGGTTAGGCCCAGATAGTTATGCAATGCCAAGAAGGTGACTCTTTGGAGGCGCACCATGATTATCTGTAACACAAAATCAAACACTGAGGTAAACAGAGCAAAACATATTATACATCAGATTGTAATTACATCCAAATCAGATCACATTATATTTTATAATGATGTGTTCCAGAGGGAGGAAAACTTGTCTCAAGGAAAAACAAACACTACATACTGTATATTTATTGTTAAACAAATCCGTTACCTGAATGACGCGAACAAGTGTCTCTGGGTATTTCTTAAACACAGACTCAAAGGCTGATGCAGGTAAACGCAAGATAGTGGAGCGAGTTGCAGCCCGTGCACACACAGTCTTATATGGAGCTGGATAACCCTGGCAAAGGCAGGACAAAACAAGTTAGAAAAGAAAAGAATTAAGGAAAGACAGAGGCATTGAAACCTCATCTACATGACTGCAGCGATGATAGCCAAAATGATAATCATAATTATTTTATAAATATTGAGATCATGATCACGAATATTGACTGATTTTAGGGACAAAACATTTTTATTACACTTTAACATTTAAATAAACAGGGCACTCCCTTCACTTCCATGTTGTGCTGCATTCCTGCTAATAACCAAATCTTTGCATCCAAATAAAACCTAAAATAAGGTTCCAAAAAGAGTAATATACAGTATATTACCCTTCTACTCTGGACTGCAGCTGCAACATTCACAGGCTGCCGCTGTAGGGTATATGCGTGCAGCACAGGAGCATGACAGCTCCCCAAAAGTGAAGCCAAAACATCTTTATCGCCCCCTTGTGGCTGGCTGTTAGTTAAGGAAGCACGCATTTTTGGACGATCATTTTTGTTTAATTGTGGGAAACCACAAGCATGATTGCGATTAATTTTTGATTACTTACACTAACTGATTAATTCAATCTGCTCTAAAAAATAGCCAGATCCGAGGACAAAAAAGAGGACAGAAGCAGAGAAATTAGTCTGATGTACAGATGGAGAAATAAGCGGCTCACAGTGATGATGTCCAGAATACTGAGCAGGCTGTGGACGCTGTCTCCAGGGAGCACGTCCTTCACCACAGGTTCTGTACCATCCTAAATAACAGGAAAACACAAATACATGAAATGACATTAAAGGGACTGTATGTAAGTTTTTACATGTATAAACCTTTTTTTTATATTTATTTTTTTATTGCCAATGTGTGAACAACAGGTTGTAACCTAACCTAAAAAATTAGACCTTCTGCTACTTTCTGGGTTTCCTCTATCAGTCTCACTGCTTTTAATGTGAAGAATGCGGGTGATCAACCGGCCGGGCCTTTGATTCATGGACGGATCTTCGTTTGGTAAGCTAACATTACTGCCAAGCATGTGAAACATATAGTCATATTGTGGTTTTAGCTGGCTAATGTTGCTAACATTAATCAACATGATGCCTGTCAATCACGTTCAGTCTCGTGTGGCGCCTAACTGTTCTGACCGATGGTCGCTCGCGTCTACGTAGTGCAAGTGTGAGCAGCAGGAAGCTGTGTCGTTGACTTAAAGTGTCACTGTTAACAAGCAATTTCTGATTCTTACATCTAGCCCCTTTAACAACAGTCTTTCTTCAAACTTTACTGTGAAGCCACAAACATATATATACATATATTGCATCTTTCAAAGAAATCTGCAGGATTGGAGGACGACTTATGTGTGGAAAGCTATAGTTTTTCTTCTACCTCTTGATCTTTAAACAGCAAACTGTATCTAGATATACAGCGGGTAAAATAAGTATTGAACACGTCACCATTTTTCTCAGTAAATATATTTCCAAAGGCGCTATTGACATGAAATTTTCACCAGATGTTGGTAACAACCCGAGTAATCTATACATACAAAGAAACCAAAACAAATAAGTTCAGAAATTAAGTTATGTGTAATAATGTGAAATGACACAGGGAAAAAGTATTGAACACGCTTACTGATATTTATTTAATACTTTGTACAAAAGCCTTTGTAGGTAATGACAGCTTCAAGACGCCTCCTGTATGGAGAAACTAGTCGTATGCATTGCTCAGGTGTGATTTTGGCCCATTCTTCCACACAAACAGTCTTCAGATCTTGAAGGTTCCGTGGGCCTCTTCTATGAACTCTGATCTTCAGTTCTTTCCATAGATTTTCAATTGGATTCAAGTCAGGTGATTGGCTGGGCCATTCTAGCAGCTTTATTTTCTTTCTCTGAAACCAATTGAGAGCTTCCTTGGCTGTGCGTTTGGGATCATTGTCTTGCTGAAATGTCCACCCTCGTTTCATCTTCATCATCCTGGTAGATGGCAGCAGATTTTTATCAAGAATGTCTCGGTACATTTTTCCATTCATCCTTCCTTCAATTATGTGAAGTTTGCTAGTACCGTATGCTGAAAAGCAGCCCCACACCATGATGTTCCCACCTCCAAACTTCACTGTTGGTATGGTGTTTTTAGGGTGATGTGCAGTGCCATTTGTCCTCCAAACATGGTGTGTATTATGGCATCCAAAGAGTTAAACTTTGCTCTCATCTGACCAGACTATATTCTCCCAGTATTTCACAGGCTTGTCCAAATGTTGTGCAGCAAACTTTAAACGAGCTTCAACATGCTTTTTCTTCAGTAATGGAGTCTTGCGTGGAGAGCGTGCATACAGGCCATGGCGGTTGAGTGCATTACTTATTGATTTCTTTGAAACAATTGTACCTGCTAATTCCAGGTCTTTCTGAAGCTCTCCACAAGTGGTCCTTGGCTCTTGGAAAACTCTTCTGATAATTCTTTCACTCCTCTGTCAGAAATCTTGCGAGGAGAACCTGGTCATGGCCAGTTAATGATGAAATGATGTTCTTTCCACTTCAGGATTATGGCCCCAACAGTGCTCACTGGAACATTCAGAAGTTTAGAAATGCGTCTGTAACCAATGCCATCAGTATGTTTTGCAACAATAAGGTTGTGAAGGTCTTGAGAGAGCTCTTTGCTTTTACCCATCATGAGATGTTTCTTGTGTGACACCTTGGTAATAAGACACCTTTTTATAGGCCATCAGTTGGGACTGAAACAGTTGATATTAATTTGCACTGACAAGAAGTCGGATTGCTTTCTAATTCCTGATAGATTTCAGCTGTTGTCTTGGCTTTCCTTGCCTTTTTGCACCTCCCTTTCCTCATGTGTTCAATACTTTTTCCCTGTGTCATTTCACATTATTACACATAACTTATTTTCTGAACTTATTTGTTTTGGTTTCTTTGTATGTATAGATTACTTGGGTTGTTACCAACATCTGGTGAAAATTTCATGTCAATAGCGCCTTTGGAAATATATTTACTGAGAAAAATGGTGACGTGTTCAATACTTATTTTACCCGCTGTATGTTGCAATACTGCCCTCTCCTGTTTTCCATGAGCTATGCACATGGGTATTGGAAGGTTGAGGACATTGAAACAGAGTAAAGCGTGCATGTGCCTATCTATCTATCTATCTAGCATTTCAGTCAGTTTAGCACTCTGTGTAATATGATAGGTAAGTTACTCATAAAATGTGAAAGTGCACAAGAACCACTATACAACAAAACCAAATGAAGTTTTTCTGAAAATAAAATGAACTGAACATCAACATGCTATCCACATACGTTCTCCTGGATACAGAGCTCGAGTCGTCCATCCTGGACCACGTAGATGCTGTCGTCATCGTCTCCTGGCCTGAACAGACCTTCGCCCTCCTGCAGCTCGATAAACACCATGTGGCGACACAGCTCTAGGAACAGGGGCTTCTCAAAATGACCCAAAACCCTACAGCAAGTTGCAGAACACACACATTATGAAAACAAAGGGGGAGAAACAATGGGAGAGGCTAAATCTGCAGGAAAAGTTGTTTATTTTTTTACCTGACATTCTTCAACATGTAAAGGACCTCAGAGGGCAGGTTTGAACTCTGCACATCAAACTCTGTTAGGTCAGCCTCCAGCAGGGAGGGAGGAGGTTCCTTGGGCTGCAGGGTGGGAGGATCTTTGCGGATCCTCAGGATTCTGTTGAAGCACAAAAAATGTATTTAACAAATTCCGCTCAGCAAGGCTTGAAACAAAACTTGCACACACAGAATTAAAAGAGGTAATGGAGCATACTTGCGAGCTATGCTTAGAACTTTGGTTCTTTTACGTATGCGCTGCGGTTGTTTTGTTACTGAGGTAGAGGGGGGAGGAGGAATGGAGGACAACGTCTGGACCTGAGAAAAACAAACATATTTACAATTTAAAAGTTTGCTGTTGTTTACTGCAGACAGAAAAATATATGTTGTGTGCAAACACAGGTGTAGTAGACATTATCAATACAGACAGGTGGATAAAAAATTATGTAGGAAGTTAATACTATCATGAAGACCTGCATTCATTACTAAGCTAAATGCATGCACGTGATTTTCAGTCTTACTGCATCAGTGTGCATTACAGTGATAAGTTACTGGAACTTTAGTGGTTAGATTGCCAGTGGAGTATGTTTCATGCAGTGGTGCAACAAAATACAAACACTCAGAATCTTTGGGGAAAAGGATTACATTTAGTTTGATGAAGAGAAAATGTGGAAATTAAAAATTGCCCAACTGTAAATATTTGTGTGAGAGAGTGCGAGACGGAAATGGAAATAGACAAAAACCTTTCGCATTATCTTTCGTCCATAGAAGAGCACTTTGTCTCGTTTTCTGAAGCGATACTGAGGTACACCAGGCTGTTGTTGACCTTGTCACAGAATCCCAAAACAAAATGCAGATAAAGCCATGTTAAGACCACATTCTGAAGAAGACTGGAAAAAAATATAAACTTTCCTGAAGAGCCTTATCATTAGAGGCAGACAAAAAAAATATGTACTATAGCTTTACAATAAGTATGAAGTTCAGGAGGAGGTTGGACGACTCACGAGCAAGCTTGAATCTCCTGTAAAGGAAGAGCACCACAATCCCAATCAGTGAGACTGCGACTGCAGCTCCAATCAGCACACCTGTGAGCTAGAAGACAGACAAGAGCATTGTAACAATAGTGTGGACACATGAGAAGACATTGTACTGTAGTTGCCCACAGAATTTGAGTTTTGAGTATTTAGTGCATTCACACTGGAAAAGAGACTAAATAGAGTATGCAGTACTGCAGTAGTGTCCTGTTGGTGTACAATATTGTCCCACAATGGAATTCACAAAAGAAATAGAAGGAGCTGCTAACTGCTGAAAATCTGGCAACACTGTATGCAGGGACGGCAGGGCTCTACTTGCTTGTTGAAAGCATAGGCTATCACAATGAATTATGAATTCATACCATGGTGGTCTGCATCCTTTCCTCCACAAACTGTTGCACTCGTGCTCTGATCTCATTTTTGCTGTTCACCAGCACCTAAGAACATAAATTAAGTCAGCACAATTTCTTAAATACAATCAGCAGTAAAGTATCGTAAAACTAAAGTCACCACTGAAGGTTGAAAAAGACAACAAAGTAGGATGTTATGCTAGTTGTTTTGCATAAAAGAAATAATGGTGCTTACTAAACTCGCCCTCGCCCATCTGCAGACTTCTCCATCATCCTCTCCTTGGCACTCCATCCTATAATCAGAAACAGGTTTATTAATAAGTTTTCACCTCTCACATACTAGGAAATTGCCTCGGGTGTTTGTTGCATAACAATAAACATAAATAGAGGAAATGAGAGATAAAAGCAAGTACTGCAACAACCAAGAAGCAATGCTAATAATTTGCGCATATATGAAAAGATAACAAATGATTAAGATTAATATGTAAGTAATGAATTGGTATTGTGATTAAGTTATATTATAAGCAATGAATTGGTATTCTGGATTGATAACAAATTTATATTTTGATAAGGATAATTATATTAGTAATTAATTTATATTTCAGTATGACACAGATTATAATTATAGTTAAAATAATTATAAATAATAATTATTATAGTTAGACAAATTTAGGTAAATTTAATTAATAAGGAAGCTGGTTAATAATTAATAATTGACTTATGGAGAAGGCTGGGATTAAATAAGTGTATACTTCTTACAAAGCACTAAATGGTTTAGGGCCAAAATACATTTCTGATCTTCTGCTGTGTTCTGAACCATCCAGACCTCTCAGGTCATCTGGATCAGGTCTGCTTAGTGTCCCCAGAGTCAGAACTAAACATGCAGAAGAAGCAGCATTCAGTTTGTATGCACCAAATATCTGGAACAAGCTCCCAGAAACCTGCAGGACCAGCTCCAACTCTCACTTCTTTTAAAACAAAGCTTAAAACTTTCCTGTTTGCGGCTGCCTTTTATTCTGACACTGCACTATAACTTTTACTCTTTTGAGTTTTATGTAATTTTAGCTTCTATCCTAGCTTTTATTTTTAGCTTGTTTTTATTTTCTAATCTTTAATGTCTTTATGTTTTTATGTTTTTATAACTGTTTTAATTATTTCTTAATGTTCTTTTGCATTTTGTTGCAATGTTCTTGAATGTTTCTGTAAAGCACTTTGAATTGCCCTGTTGTTGAAATGTGCTATACAAATAAAGCTGCCTTGCCTTGCCTTCTTCTCAATCCTTTTCGAATATCAAGTCATCAAGTGTTTGACAATTTATGTTTCTTATGTTTTTCATTGTATGTAAATACTACTTGTTCCTGACTGTCCACTTGTTGGTATGATCATTACCTTTCTCTTTATTTTTGATTTTATTTCTTTTGTATTCTACATGTCTGAAATAAATTTTGAAATGAAAATAAGAAACGTACGTCTGCAAACCAAACATACAGGGTGAACTGTGTGTAGAATAGCCCAGACAGTGAGGGTGTAGAGATGATGTGAGGTTATGTGACGTCAGGTTTCAGGGGATGGAAAAGGGGAAACCATGGAAACAGGAACATGAATTTGTGAATTAGCAGCACTTTACGCCATCCACCCTCATCATGTGACTTCGTGTCTTCATTTGACTTCATGATATAACAAGTAAACCACAAGTTAGTATGATCAATTAGCCCAAAACAAAGAAACTGGCAGCTGTTGTTGATTTCAAGTGATTGCCGTCATAGCTTAAGGCTAGCTAAAACAACACTAGCTAGCAGCTGGCTCACTACCCGTCACTATAAACAACCAAAGTCAACTTCACAACCAGCATTGTGAAGTTCCCAGTGGATAGAAATCTTACTTTTCGAGGGTTTCTGGTGGTCTGCGTCAAGCTGGTAACATCTCCAAACAGAGAGACGATGGAGCAAAGTTAGCAGGCAGCTAACAAAGTTTGTGTATGCTGCATGTCACTTGTTTAAGCCCCGCCCACCGTCTGTACCTCCACCAATAGCGTTGCTGATGTCCGCTGTTGCCTTGGTAGCGTCCAGAGCGTCTTGTCCAATCAGGGACGGACTAGGCACATTTACATTATATGCAGGCAACTCCTATCATATCAAAGGTCAGCTGCACTTCTGTATCTTTACAAAACACACAATTTGAACAAAAGGACTTGGCTTTTTTAAAGTTTTATTTATTTATTTACTATTATTATTATTTTTTATCTATTTATTTTTCATTAATTATCATTATTTTTTTTTATATTTATTTTTATTTATTAAAGATAACTGCACAGGCATTCTTGTCGAGCCTGCTCTGCTCTGACAGGTTAAAGTACAACTGCTGAGGAATTTCCAATGGAGAATTGAGGTCACTTTACACCCAGATTCAACAACCCAGTATCTAGATAGTGTCTCTGCTATATATCATACATTTTCCTCTACAGTCTGATATCATTAAGTCACAGGCGTGCGTGCAGCCAAATGCATTTTTGGAAGGGCAGGACACAAGTTTACAAACTGGACAGGCCTCTTTTCAGTTGTTTGAAAGTCCCAGACAGTGTGAGGTAATAGATCAAAGAAAATCAAGTAAACAAAGTAGCTTGACAATACTCAAACATATACTTTGACACCTAGAAATTATCTTTTTTCATCTGTTTTTGTCAGCTTTTCTGAGATTTATGGCGACTGGAGCAGCAGTGGGCGAAGATTATAAAAACTACAGATTAAGTTATATATCTATTTATTTTTCATTAATTATCATTATTTTTTTTATATTTATTTTTCTCTCCATTTCGTTTTATCCATACATAATTTTATTTTATTTTGTTATGAGGAAAAAAAGAAAAAGAAGAAAAAAATATATATATATATATTTAACAAACTTGTTTTTATATATACATACATATGTATAAACAGGTTTGTTAAATGTTATATATACTGTAGCTGTCCAAACCCCAACATAATTGCTCATTTAAAGTTTTAAAGTTTTCGTAATTTCTTTATTTTTATTATTTTTTTCTCTCCATTTTGTTTTATCCATATTTCATTTCATTTTATTTTGTTATGAGGAAAAGAAAGAAAAAATAAATAAATGCCCTGGCCGGCATATAACTGGCTGGGCATGGGCCATGCTGCCTCAACACCAACTGGGCTCCTCTCTCCTCCCTCTAATGATTGCCTATGGATAGAAAAGGGCAGCAGCCCTGAGCTATCAACCAGGGTCACAAATTTACGAACAAAGGGAGCCAATCAAATGGTTAAACATACATTTACTAAAGTACTGTCCTTTAGTACAATGCCACTTTATACTTCTACTCTATAGGCCTACATTTAAGAGGCAAATATTGTACTTTATACTCCACTACAATTATCTGGCAGCTGTAGTTACTTGTTTCTTTGAAGATGAATGTGCATAAGAAATATGATGCATTGTTGTACAGTAAAATAAGATACCCAACAGTATGTAAAGTAGCCTATTTCAAATGAACACCACCTTGACCATTTACAACATTGAAATGCTTCTTGCATGTTAAATAATGCATCAGTGCATCAGTGATAATAATCCAATGACCATATCATATAGGTTATATGTAAGAATAAAAACCTTTTATTATTATTATTATATATAATTGTATTAATTAACTTCCAGGCAACATACTGTATAACTTAATATATTTTATTTTCCTGACATTTACATGTACATTGTTTTCACTTAATTTCACACATAATTGCCCAATATTCACACAACCAACACCAAACGTTTTCACATAGTCTTTAATATTTACCATATCAAAATATGTTTTCTCTTTTTCTTCACCCTGTCTTTATTCAGTTAGATTAAATTTATGTTAAAGTTAAACATAACTGAGTCACTACTGAGATACTTTAAATTACTAGTGTAAACATACTAGTAGTTTTCTGAACATATAATATTTAATTTAAAGTAGCATCTGATTTCATGTCAAAATGTCATTAATAAATTGCAATCAACATTACGTAAATGCTTACATGCAATAAATGTATGCATAATGAAACATAATATAAACATTCTCTGGGATTTACAGTGCTTTCTCAGTCTTACTGGGACTGAATAAGACATTTATATCAGTACAACCAGAGAATGCAAAAGTATAAACATATACAAATTTTATGCAACTTTGAAGTAGCAGTTAGCAAATATATTAAATCTCAATTGATGAAAACAGCAATACTTTTGATAGAAAGCTAATTATTGCCACTGCAAACAATTATTCACCATCCAGACTCTTATTTTGACACAAATAAAACATAAATCAAGCACAGTTTTAAGGCATTTTATCACCTTTTCTCTGCACTTCTCATTCCATTCTTCTTTGTTCTCACTTACACTGCTTCATCTTCCCCCCCTTGGTTTGTTGTTTGTTCAGGTACTTTGCCACACATTTGTAGGCAAGGAGGATCTCTGAGTCATTTGGGCAGGTGTGACGAAACTCATCTTGATTGTAGGCCTTATCCAGGTAACGCGTCAGACTTTTTAGCTCTGCAGGGATTTCAAAGTTGCGGTACACCTTACACACCACCTGGGGGAAGAGGGGGTTTTAGGATTGTATTATTTGCAAAAGGAAGTTGCAAAAGAAAGAGCTCATTACCACTGTTAACACCTCTTTGAGATAAAAATGAGTAGATCACTGTCTCAATGAATGGAAGTTTACATACTGCTGAACTCTGCCTACCCTGACAATGTTGAGTTTGGGAAGCAAGTTGCAGTCTGCCAAGGTGAGGGTGTCACCTTCCAGGTAGTGGCGAGACGACTCAGTGGCATTCGGGTTCTGGTCCAGCTCATGAGGGAGAGGCGTCTCTAGGTACATGTTCAGCTTCACCAGAGTTGACAGAAATTTCTTCTCTAGCCCTGAAAGACAGAAAAGTGTAACAGGCTTTTGTTATCCTTCAGGTCTCCATCATGTGGTTATATTTAAAGAGGACCTATTATGCTTATTTTCAGTTGAATACTTGTATTTTGGGTTTGTATTAGAGCCTGTTTACATGCTTTAATGTTCAAAACATGCTTTATGTTTCTCATACCGGCTGTGCTGCAGCACGTCTTTTCACCCTCTGGCTGAAACACTCCACCCCCCACACCCTCCGTCCCGAAAAAACCCAATCTGCTCTGATTGGTCAGCTGGCCCACTGTTGTGATTGGTCAACCGAACCAAACTCTTTGGACTCCGCTCCAGCTCCGCTGACTGTGTGTTCCAGTACCCATACTACCATACTATTTAGTATGCCAAATAAAGATTTAGCATGTCCTAATACATAGTATGTCAAATACAGTATGCCAAAAATACCAGGATGTCCTACTACATCCGGTCACATTTTGCAGCATGCAAGCCAGCATGCTTTTCTGGCTAATCCGACCCACAATCCTCTGCACAGTGGATATATGAGCAAGAGGGTCAAAGTTGTAGGCGCAATGTTATGACGAAGTAGTATGTCCCAATTGTATGCATACTGCATGCAACAGTGCGTACTTTGTTACTAAAAGTAAAAAGAAAATGTATGCCATTTGGAACGTAGCCTAGCTTTGTTTTAGGGTGTGCCGAACTAGCTGTTATGCAAATGTGTTACTTGGTGACATCACCACGTTACAGAAGAAAAGGCAGGACTTCAATCAAGGCGTTTCAGGCTGTTCAGGAGCAGTGTTTCTGTGGGGGAGAGTAATTCTCTTTGGCATGGACTTTGGGCTTTGTAACTTTGCAGACGTTTTACATGCACAAAAAACTATATAACACGTTAAAGGAAAGGGAAAAAGCACAAAACCATAATAGGTCCCCCTTTTAATTAATGTAAATTATTTTTTAAAATATCCAATTAATGCCCTTACTGTCATTGCATCCAACATCGGAATTCTTTATATATCCTGAGAAATTTCGGAAGATGTCTTCTCCGGCATTGTTGGACTCTTTGTAGCAACAGCACAATTTTGGATACCTGCCATTGGTAGAATAAAAAATGTTGTGAGCATGTGTCTGTGCAATAAAGAATGAGCTATTCAATGTATTTCAAGAAGTGAAAAATACTTGACAGAAAACTACTATAGGCCTAGTCTATAGTCTACTCACTCTGGTGGGGCTAAGTTTTCCTCCAGGAACTCCTCGATCTTGTTAATGTCCCTTTTGACCTCATCATTGTAGACGAGGAAGGGAGGCTGAGAGCCTGGAGCCAAAGCTTTCAGCACATCAGGTGCTCTGCAGCAGAACAACAAACAATAAACAAGGATTAGCTCATCAAAGTTGGTTAAATGATAAAAAATTAGCAAGAAAGGGATAATAAGATCGCTTTTACATGTTCACTTCCTTTATTTTCCTTTACAGAGGACCTATTATGCTTTTCTGCTTTTTCCCTTTCCTTTAGCCCAAAGTCCACGCCAAAGGGAATTACTTTCCCCCACAGAAACACTGCTCCTGAACGGCCTTAAACGGCATGCTTGGAGTTCCGCCTTTTCTTCCGTAACGTGGTGATGTCACCAAGTAACACATTTTGCCTTACAGCTATATGGCATGCCCGAAAACAAAGCTAGAGTGGAGCTGGAGCAGAGTCCAAAAAATTAAGTTCGGTTGACCAATCACAACAGAGTGGTCAAGCTGACCAATCAGAGCAGACTGGGCTTTGTGGGAGTACGGGGGCATGGGCTCAAACAGAGCGTTTCAGACAGAGGGTGAAAAGAGGTGCTGCACAGCCGCAATGAGAGAGAAAAAAAGAAGTGTTATTTGAACATTAAAGCATGTAAACATGTTCTAGTAGAAACCCAAAATACAAATACACACATGAAAGTAAGCATGATAGGTCTTCTTTAAGGTTTGAGGACAACGTGCTCTCCGTAGGACACCCTCCCTGGCCATCCGACAGCAGACAGACAGATTTATGTGTGGGTGTTCCCAAGGTGTGTCCATTTCCTCATAAAACTCAAAATCTCCCCCAAAAAATGAATACCGTATACATCTGTCTATATGTCTTATCAGCCTATAGTACTACTATTGTACCTATTGTAACCTGTTCGCCCATATGTGTGGCATACACTGCAGTCCCTCTGCAAATCCTGCACTCTGGATGGATGGATGGATGAAATATTGAAGTGCAGTAAAACGCTGAACACCTAAACATTTTTTTTCCTTCCAACCTTAACACTTTTTAATAGGAACATTGTCTTGTGAATTTTATTAATAATAATAATAATCATAATAATAATAATAATATTAATAATAATATTAATAATATTATTAATAATAATAATATATAATTTAAATATTTATTATAATAATGTAATCATTTATTAAGGAGTGTGTATGCCTCACATCAACATTTATTTTGCAATCACCTTAATTATAGTGAGTGTGAAAAAGATGATCAACACCTATAAAAATATAATACAATGCAATTGGCATAAATATAAACTTTGAAAATATTTATTTTTATTTTTGTTGAGACCGCATCACCAAAGAAGTTGCTGCATGTTGGTGTATTTCATCACATTATACTGTAAGCTGTATGTGTTAATGTGTTTAATACCTCAAAACCTTATAGAAAAAAAGACGTGTCCTCACCTCTTCATGTCCACAGTGGTGAGGGTGAAGTTGACCCCTTTCAACCAAAGAATCATGAAGAGTCTCTGAGAGAAAGGACAGTTCCCCACGCTCTCAGCATCAACACTGGCCTGACAGACAAACAAACATTACATTATTAACGCATGCACTTCTCATTGCTTGCAAACAGTGACATTAAAACAATAAAAGTAAACATGTTGTTGAAATGGGACACTGCCATTATGTATCTGACAAGATCATAGATAACTGCACAGGCATTCTTGTCGAGCCTGCTCTGCTCTGACAGGTTAAAGTACAACTGCTGAGGAATTTCCAATGGAGAATTGAGGTCACTTTACACCCAGATTCAACAACCCAGTATCTAGATAGTGTCTCTGCTATATATCATACATTTTCCTCTACAGCCTGATATCATTAAGTCACAGGCATGCGTGGAGCCAAATGCATTTTTGAAAGGGCAGGACACAAGTTTACAAACTGGACAGGCCTCTTTTCAGTTGTTTGAAAG
Organism: Sebastes umbrosus; assembly: GCF_015220745.1. Classification (NCBI taxonomy): domain Eukaryota; kingdom Metazoa; phylum Chordata; class Actinopteri; order Perciformes; family Sebastidae; genus Sebastes; species Sebastes umbrosus. The sequence goes on from NC_051287.1 coordinate 18,304,667, forward strand.
TCCCAGACAATGTGAGGTAATAGATAAAAGAAAATCAAGTAAACAAAGTAGCTTGACAATACTCAAACATATACTTTGACACCTAGAAATTATCTTTTTTCATCTGTTTTTGTCAGCTTTTCTGAGATTTATGGCGACTGGAGCAGCAGTGGGCGAAGATTATAAAAACTACAGATTAAGGTATATATTAGATTTATTATAATAACTGCAAGTGTACCAAATGTTTGCTGTCAACAAATATATAATACATATAATAACAAATATATTTATGCTGTTTTATCCACATAAATTGAAGCAGGATTTTCTTTTAAACACAACACATCACAATTATTGTAGGTCTTACCTTAACGAAGAGTTCAATCTTCGGGGCCCCGGCCATCTTTCTTTCTCTGTCTCTGTCTTTTTCTCTCTGTTTTGTTAAATCCATCTGTCTCTGTTGGATCCACAAAATGGTTTGTTCAGTCACTGTCAACCCAAAGACAAGTCAGAGATTCTTTAAAAATCAAATTCCTGTGTAATTATATCTATCTTGCAATCTCATTCTTTCACACACACACACACACGTCACTCTTTCACGGTTTCGATGAAACTGGTAGTAAGATGTGTGACAGAAACCTATACTCACAGTCAGCACTGGATGCAAGAACACCACTTTATCTTCCTTTCACCTGTAGTTGGTTTTTAATTCCAGTATTTCACCTGTCGCTCTCTTCCCTCTCGTCTCTTCTGTGTGCCTGTTTCTGTTTTTTGTTCGTCTCTCACCACACCTGTCACTCTCTGAGAGGCAGCCTACACCCCCTCCGGCCTTTCCAGTCCAACCAGCAAATCTGGATCTCTCCTGTGTCACCTGTCAGCCTTCCAGCATATTCTCTGTAAGAAACCTGCCATTCTCAATCTGCAACTGTCTCAGTCTGTCCACGTTGGTTTTTATGTCTCCCCCTGTTTGCTCTCTGTCACTTTCTCTCTACTTAAATAAGTAAGTGCATTATTAGCAGGTCACAGAGGCCATATCACAAGATGGTGAAGTGCTTTCCATGAATGATTTAAGGCTCTGTGCAGCTGGAGTAATGTACAATAAAAGTGTTGAGAATGATTATACAACAAGTTTATTTCCTTCAAGTGCCTTATTTAATCAGTTTGTACCCTGTAAGGCCAATAATATGTGTGAACTTCACAAATATATGTGATTGTTGAACATCTCATTTTAAAAGCATTAAAGGGGAACTAAGCCCATTTTCAAAATTCATACATGTTATTCCTATATAGTCCAAGACAGTCCAAAAAATATTAGTAAACATGAATAACTCTCTCCCAAATCCAAAAACTAGAGTGCTAAAACTCAAACTTGTGATGTCATTGCGAATAAAGTCTGGAGCTGCTCCATAGACATCATCTCACAATCAGTCAAAGGGTACAGATGACCCCGGCCCAAGGTCATCTGTACCCCGGCCCAAGGCCATGCAAAGGTCTGTGGTTGATCCTTAAATGGGATGAAGTACCACAATTTACTTTTTAACTTATATCACTTACAATACAAGTTGTATATATTTACCTGATAAATACATTAATTGTTAACATAGAAAACAACTGATACCCCCACCCCCTTTCTTGTTGTGAAAATGGTGCAGTCGAAACTGGACCCGGGAAGCAGCAAGGTTCGAGCGACGGTTGCGCACCACACGGAGCTAGCCAGTGTCGGGGGCCAGACAGCATCGGGGGCAAGAAAGCATCAGGGGGGCGCCTGGGTTAGCTCAGTTGGTAGAGCGGGCGTCCATGTATCAAGGCTTGGTCCTGACCGCGGCAGCCCGGGTTCGAATCCGGCCTGTGGCCCTTTCCGCATCCACTCTCTCTCTCCCCCCTTTCAAGACTCTATCCACTGTCCTCAATAAAAATGGAAAAATGCCCCCAAAAAAATAACTTTAAAAAAAAAAAAGAAAGCATCGGGGGCCAGCCAGCAAATGAGCTTTATTCTATTGTAGTGTTCTCAGTTGTGAAACAGAAAATGTTCCCATATACTCAGATCATTCCCCTGGGTGCTCTCAGTGTCATCTAGAACATCTCTCCCCATTCATTGTCTATGGAGCCGTTCAACCTTTATACCCTATGACATCACTAATTAGAGTTTTAGCACTCTAGTTTTGGGATTTGGGAGAGAGTTGTTCACGTTTGGACTGTCTTAGACCATAGGAATAACATGTATGAATTTTAAAAATGGGCGTAGTTCCCCTTTAATATGCTGCTACAAATGCCTCCGTTCTTCTGATTTCAGGCTTTCCGCAAGATTTTTGGAAGCTGACAGCAGGGATTTGGTCACGTTCAGCCTCAGGAGCGTTAATGAGGTCGGGGCAATGATGTTGGGCGATAGAGGCTCGCAGGCGGCACTCCGGTTCATCCCCAGAGGTGTTAGATGGGATTGAGGTCAGAGCTCAGTGCAGGCCAGTCAGGTTCATACACACCAAACTCTGGCTTTGTGCACGGGGGGGATTGTCATGTTGAAACAGGAATAGGCTTTCCACAAACTGTTGGAATCACACGGTTATCTAAAATATCACTGATTAAAGTATTAAGATTGTCCTTAACATTAATCAATGGAAAACAGTCCCAGGACTAAAGTGCACAAAAGTATGTGTCCACATACATTTGGCCATATAGTGAATTTTCTTATCATGTCAGAAGATATTGAGAATTGGGAGTTTGTGGATGTATCATTACAGTTTAACAAGGAAATAGATTCACCTTCATCTTACCTGAAATAAAATACCTGCCCTCTGTTTCTCTAAGTTACCAATAGTGTTTTTGTAGTTTGATGTCTCTTGCTTGTTCCATGTCTTCCTCTCAGTTTGACGTGTTTGTTTTGCATTCATATCATAGCTTACTTTCAGTTGTTGATCAGCATTCATGACTGGCAGAAAATGCTCTCATGTAGCAGGTATTTGGCGAGGTTTCTGTGATCGGAGAGAGGTAGCAGAACATCCCCCACCAACTCCCCGGAGCTAGTTGACATAAAGAGAAACAGTGTTGCAAGCTGAGAGGAGTGAGATAAAGATCCCAAAATAGAAAGAGACAGGTGGAGATATGGCTTTAAGCAGAGTCATTTCATAGGCCAGGATGCACAAGAGAAGAAATCATGAGGGCGTGATTGACAGTTACCTATGACTCTGTGCTGTGGCATCCACAAATTGCAGTCATAGATTGTACAAGGTTAATTAAAGTCTTTTGCTATTTAGTATTGTTATGTTAGAGATCTCACTGAAAGGATTTCTCTTTCGAACTCAGTTGTCCCTGGTAACACTGGCAGGAACAAAACAAAATGTCCTGGGTTTTTTGTTGTCTATGTTGCTGTCGTTGTGGTTGAATAACACCAACAGATAATCATAAAATGTGTAAATGTCCCACTCACAGACTATAAACCCCTCCTATCAGTTTCTTTGCAATCGTGATGAACTGAAAGGCATTTGTTGTATATCTTCACCTCACTGAAATGTGTGATGTCATTGGGTATAAAGTATGGAACTGCTCCATAGACATGAATGGGCAGAGATGTTCTAGATGACACTGAGAGCACCCAGAGGAATGTTATGAGTATATGGGAACATTTTGGGTTGGTACAGCTGATAATGTCCAACAGGGTAGGAGGAGCAAATGGGGCTTGCATCCAGGATGGGCATAATGACTTCCTCTCCTTCCTTCTCGCCTTCCTTCTTGTCCAATCCAAACTTGGTGATGTCCACAGCTGGTGGATCAGGGTGGTCTGCTGCTTTCCAAAGCAGCACCTGTAGATGGACACGCTGTCCATGGAGGTGATGTCATATCTGGCGACGTTCAGAGATGTTGACTTCCTCTGGTTGAGCTGCAGTACTCCTAGGTTCCTGCAGAGCTGCAGCACTCCCAAGTTCCATGTGGAGCTGCAGCACTCCACTGTAGCTGTGATGTGGCAGTCTCCTGTTTCCCTAGTTCCACCGACTGCCTTTCCTGACCTCAAGCCCTCGGGCCATCTTTGAGAGGGGTCCCGTCTCTCTGTCCGTGTTCCTGGGGGGTCCCGTCACCGTGTTCCAGTGAGGTCCCGCCTATGTCGCTGGCCTCCAGAGCGATCCCGCCTTCATTGCAGACCTCCATAGTGGTCCTGCCTACGCCGTCGACCTCCAGGTCGCTGTCTGCCTGCCCTTCTGCCCGTGCTCCAGAACGGCTCTGCATGCCTGGCTGTCTTCTATATTGGCTCCGCCCTTTTGGTCCTGGGTCCTGGTCGTCCTCCAGATCTGCTCCCAGGCCACTTGCCCCCCCGAGGCCCTCCTCCAGACCCCTTCCAACCACTCTGCTTGGTGTACTGGATCACCGTGGCAGGATGTCTTGAAGCCGTCCCTTGAGGGCCTCAGTTTTAGTACTGTCACAGGTGCGGCCTTACTCACACAGCCTTACAACTTATTTCCCAGTGTCTTGCGTCACCCTCTCCACCGTGTTTCCAATTCTCCTCTGTGTGACTCTCTGTGTATTTGTGTGTAGGCGCGGGCATGGCTTCTCTGCTCACTCTCCCAGCTCCCTGATTGCTGCCAAGCTGTTTCACCTACTCCAAGCTACATACCTGCAGTACATCAACCCATTAGCCCTGCAGTATATCAACCTTGGCTTTCCTCCAAGTCCTCGTCAGACTGTTCCATCAGCTACAGTGGAAGTCTAATGTTTCTAGCTGCTCCCTGTTTTCCTGCTTTAGTGTTTTATCTCCTTGTGTGTTTTGTGCCTAATCCTGTTTTTTTTCCCTTGTGCCTCAGTCTCATCCACCTTCCTGCTTACTTCCATGTACAGCCTCACCCTCATCCACCTTGCTCAGACGGACCAGCCTTTCCTCTTCGCTCTGCTGCCCTCTGCTGTCAGCAGCCGTCACCGTCACCTGAGTACTTTTTAATAAATCACTTAAACTTCATCTGTCTCTTTGTTATGTTCTGCGCTTGGGTACACCTTTTGAATTCAGTCTTAAACTCAGTCTTAACAACAAATGTATGATCTTAAAAGAATAAAATAAGCACAACCCACAATAGAAACTAATCCAAGGAGTATAAAACATGAACCACACACGCAAACAGTCATTACAAAAAGAAACATGAGGCAATTTTTCCATTTAGTGCTTTTGCCACAATTTAATTTTTACACTGCACATTAATACAGTTTCTGGTCATCTACTTGTATCAAGGACGGATAATTCAGTTCGTCCAAACCATTATACATCTAGTAGAGGAGAGCACACATTACGCCTATTTTAAAGTCTTTACACTGGTTACCTGTTAGTTTTTGTATTGATTTTAAAATTCTTGTATTAGTTTATAAGGCACTACATGGCCTTGCACCAGACTATCTTGCAGAAATGCATTTGGTTTATGAACCTGAGAGGCCCCTCAGTTCCTCCGGTACTTCCCTTTTAGTTGTTTCGCAAAGCAGAACAAAAACATTTGGTGATGCTGCTTTCAGCCTTAACGCTCCCAGCCACTGGAACAACCTTCCAGAGGAACTGAGAGGAGCTGAAAATATTGATATTTTTAAACGTAAACTAAAAACCCATCTATTTAGTCTGGCTTTTATGTAGTGTTCTATAATTTTATAATTTTATGGTTTTTGTCATTTATACTTATTTTATTTATCATCATCATTATAGTGTTTATTTTACTATATTTTGTTTAATCAACATTTTATTGTTGATCATTATCTCTTTTATTCTATTTTATTAAAATGTCATTATTTTAATACAATCTGCTTATTCTGTGTAGTTTCATAATTTTTATTTATTTATTTGTATTGTTATTTTTATTTCCTTGTATTTTATTTATCTTTTATCAGTTTAAATACCCATCTTTTATTGCTTTGTTATTCAATGAACCTTTATATTGGTTGTTTTGGTGTGCATTAGTCTCTAAATCCATTTTTGCATCATGGTGCTATATAAATAAAGCTTGATTGATAGTACTAACTTAAACTCTCAGATTGGTGTGGTCAATATTGTGATCACATACTACATTTTAAGCTCCACAACAGAGCTACACTGATAACTCACTGAGGTGTGCTCACCCCTGTGTAACCCCTCCATGTTAATTCTGTTCACACACGCTTCCTCTTTTGCCATCAGTGCACAAATGCGGAAAACACGTTCTCATATGATCAGTTGTCCTTGCAGAGTATTGCCAAAGAGACAATAGAGCAGAATAGAATCTTGAAAAATTACTTGAAAGCAGGAACTGAAGAGGACGTGGAAGGGTAGAGAGGGGTGGGAGAATGTAGCATGATGCTGAGCTCAAATCATATTCACCAATCTCTCAGAAAGCCACACCTCAGCTTCCTTAAAAGGGGCTACGTTTTAAGCACTTCAAGCTCACCATCACGTTCCTACCAGCAGCAACCGAAAATGGTATCAGTGGTGACTGAGGACGGAGGACAGACCGCTCATGACGTGATCAGGTTAGTGGAGGAAGCTTGGGGTTTTCTTTGTCATTCACTCGGGTTATTGTGGTCTGACTTCTGAAATATGTTGTTCTCACATATTCTTTTGTAATCTCTATATGGCACAAAGTACAAAATCATCAGCTGTGCGTCAAAGCTGATTGTACTGATTGAGTGTACTGTCGGTGAAGAAATACATTCAGCATTGAAAGTAAATTGGTGTGCCCTTTGCAGCTTCCAGCGCTCTACAACTGCCAGTGAGGTGAACGGTGCCACTCTTTTACAACATTAATCATTCACCACATCCTGTTCACAGTTGGTCTCGAAGTCTCAACTATAGAAGCTCACTTAAAAAATTAATGACTGCAGTAATATCCAATTATATCTGGAGGCCTTTGTGTCTTAATCTCTCACCTCTGCTGGCAAATATGTGCTATTCTACAGAGACATTGTGTACATATAGCTGTCTATGTACACTAATTTGTTCCAAGAACTACGCTTTCTCATTATATGATAAATCAACAAATTCTGTTCTTTTAAAGGGGAACTATGCCCATTTTAAAAATTCATACGTTATTCTTATGGACCAAGACAGTTCAAACATATTACTAAACATGAACAAGTCTCTCCAAAATCCAAAACCTAGAGTGCTAAAACTCAAAGTAGTGATGGCATAGGGTATAAAGGTTGAACTGCTCCATAGAAAATTAATAGGTAAAGATGTTCTAGATGACACTGAGAGCACTCAGGGGAATGTATCAGTGTTTTTATGTTAAAGGGACTGTTTGTAAGAATCAGAAATGCTTGTTAACAGCGACACCTGTAGCCGTTAAGTCAGCGAAAGTCAGCGTCGTGCTCGCGCTTGTGCTCGCTCTACATAGATATGAACGAGCATCGATCAAAACAGTGAGGCGACACACGTCAGCTAAAAACCACAATATCACTCTTATATTTATGTTAGCTGACCAGACCAAGGTCTCTCCATGAATCAATGCTGATCCTAGTGTTGGCTTTTCCTGCTTCAGCCTCCCGACCGTGGCCGGAGAAAACAGGGAAGACACCGGCGCCCGGTCGGAGACGATAATGTTTCTCGCTGCGGAGCCCTGTCACTTCACAAGACACGGGAAACCTCTGTTGGTCTGGAGGAGCTGCAGCATTTATTTCTGCACAAACGTCCACTGTACATTCACTAGATATTCTCAGAGCTACGAAGTCTTCTGCAGTGTGTAGCGTGTGCACATGAGTGAAGGCAAGCAGGCAGGCAGAGGAGTAGAGTACATCAGAGACTCCGGCCCTGGAGACCAAAGCTACGGTCTCCCCCGCGTCCTCCGACCGCGGCCAACACTGTTTTGCAAGACGGGCTTCACTAGATATAACTTTGCGGTTTTGGTGCTTCCGTGTAGTTTATGTTGGAGTCTTGGTACACCGACCCGGGTGACTTAATCGTGTAAGAAGTTACAAACAGTCCCTTTAATAATTTATTCATTTAACATGTAAATACATAAAACTTGTATTGTCGGTGATATAAGTCAGGAGGCAAATTATGGTACTTGATCCCAATTAAGGGTCAACCATAGGCCTTTGCATGGGCCCCCCTTGGGCCTTGGACCAGGGTCTTCTGTACCCTTTGACCCCTGCCTGACTGATTGTGAGATGATGTCAATGGATGGCTGTTTTCCAGCTTGGGCTACAGCACTTAGGGCTTCCTCCTAATGTATTTCTCTTTTTTGTACATATAGAAAAACTGAAGCTAATACACACCTTTCTCTTGAGGCGTGGTTGAGCAGAAAACTGTCTATGGTGGTGAGTCTTCGTCATACTGGCTGACTGCTGAGTTGGAATATCTGATGGTGAGTCATCATTACACCACAGACACTAGAACAAAACCTGCACAGCTTGTACAAAAAGGTGTTATCAACCTCCGGTAACGCTGAGGACATTAATGTTTTTGGTTTTCACTGTTTTTTACTTCACATAGTCATGACTGCCACACCCAAAACCTCCCTTTGAGATGGTGGCTTATTTTTTCCTGTTTACTGATGTCAGTGTAAGGTCATGCTCTCTGCACGTTACTCTCTGTGGGCCTCCAATCATAACCCTAAGTAGATTTTGAATGAAAACTTGATGTAGAACTGAATAAAATGAAATGCTGTCCTTGAATATGTACTTTTTTTTTACTTTTAATGTATTCATTAAAGGGGACCTATTATGCTTTTGTGCTTTTCCCCTGTCTTTTAGTGTGTTATATAGTTTTTTGTGCCTGTAAAAGGTCTGCAAAGTTACAAAGCCAAAGTCCACGGCAAAGGGAGTTAAGCCTGGTTTATGGTGCAAGCAGGTTGTACAGACATCTCTACAACTGTTCTATGAGAGACCACAGGGACAGTCACATGTCAGTAAATTCTTGGAAAGAAATAATCAACACACTGGGGAAAGAATAGGCTTTTTGCCGCAGGCTGTGAAACAATATGAGAGATCGTTTAGTAAAAGCTAAAAAAAAGGTCTCATGGAAAGAGTGGCAACCCTAGGGGAAGCACAGAGAGCCAGGAAGTCATTTTGACTTCGACGTAAGCGACGGTAATAATTACAGTACACAAATGCAATGTTTGGCGGTACGTACATCAATGTTTAGTGTTTGTTGCTAGGCAGCCTACTTTCCTTTCCGGTAACACTCGTTGACTTCTAGCTTCTCCACAGAATATTTTGTTTGTACACCTCCTGCCGTTTCAGAGCATATTGCAATGAATAATGCGTTGAGCATAAACGCCTCTGTGCATGCTCGTAGTCTACGAAGGCCCGCACCACAGTGTCTCACGCGAGTATAAACAAAGCTTTACTCTCAAACACAGAAACACTGCTTCGGAACTGCCTGAAACGCCTTGCGTTGTCACCAAGTAACACGTTGGCATAATACCTGCCTAGCGGCTAGTTTGTCACGCCCTCAAACAAAGCTAGTTAGAGCGGAGCTGGGGCAGAGTCCGAAGAGTTTTGTTCAGTTGACCAATCACAACAGTTGGCCAGCTGACCAATCAGAGCAGACTGGGCTTTTGGGGGCGTGGCAGGAGCACAAACAGCGTTTCAGACAGAGGGTGAAAAAAGATGCTGCAGTAGAGCTGTCATAAGGAAAGTAAAGAGTTTTTTGAACATTAAAGCATGTAAACATGTCCTACTAGAAACCCAAAATACTAGTATGTACCTGAAAATAAGCATAATAGGTCCTCTTTATATGGGTAAAATCACTGATATGTTCATTTAACATCTGCTTTAGACAAAAGGTGAAGCCAGAAACCCTCATTGCTCCCTTATAACCCTACTTCTTAATTCCTTTTGTGACAGGGGTGTGATAACATTAAAAGAACTGTACTCAACCCAACGAAGACACGCCGCCTCCTCCTCGCCTTTCTCTGTATTTTACCGCTGTGTCTTCTCAATGGATGGCCAAGAGGATTCATGGCCTGGACAGCCATAAATCCCTCCGCCTTCCGTGACTGGAGCAGCAGTAGAAACGTCACCATCCTGCTGTGGTACTGGCCCTATGGAAGGTCATTCAGCCTGAAGGGTGATGTGTGCTGGGACCTCTACCGCATCCCTCGTTGTAGACTGGTGGACCAGCGCTCCTTGTTCCCCTCAGCTGATGTGGTGGTGTTCCACAACACAGAGCTGGTGCTGGGCCGCCAAAAGTTGCCCGTTGACCTTCCACGGCCGCAGGGCCAGAGGTGGGCCTGGATGTCCCTGGAAGCCCTTGTTAACAATGGAAACTTGTCTAAGTATGCAAATATCTTCAACATGACCATCACCTTCAGGAGAGATGCTGATATCACTGTACCTTACGGCGAGCTGCTACCAAAGGAGGCTGAAGGACATTTGGTGGAAGACATCCCTGCGAATAAGAGCTTTCTGGCCTGTTGGGTGATCAGCAACTACAGGAGCCACCAGAAGAGAAGCAAAGTGTACAAAGAGCTTATTGCCACAGTTCCTGTGAAGGTTTACGGTCGTTACACAAAGAAACGCCTCCCCTCTAGTGCCCTCTTACCTACAATATCTCGCTGCTACTTCTATTTGGCTTTTGAGAACACAGTCGCCAAAGATTACATCACTGAAAAGCTGTGGAGGAATGCTTACCAAAGCGACGCGGTGCCCGTCGTTCTGGGACCGCCATTAGGCGACTACAAAGCCGTGGCTCCACCTAATTCTTTCATCCACGTTGATGAGTTTGCATCCGTTAAAGACTTAGGAAAATATCTACAAGAGCTTGCAGGAGACAAGGAACGCTACAGTAAATATTTTACCTGGAAACATGAGTGGAAAGTGAAGTTGTACACAGACTGGAGGGAGAGACTGTGTAAGATCTGCTCACAGTACAACAGTTTACCTCAGGAGAAAGTTTACTCCGACCTAGAGGCCTGGGTCAATTAGGAAACCTTGTTCAAGGACACTATGGAAACATGTATACATACAGTATATGCAACTAACATAACATGCTTGACCCAGTGAATTAAAGCCCACTGATATCCCTAGCACTTTATACCAAACACCTGACCTCTTTAGGGTTAAAAGAATAGTTTGACATTTTGGGTAATACGCTTATTCGCTGTTTTGCCAAGAGTTAGATGAAAAGATTTGTTAGCACTCAAAAGTAACTCTTCGCAAAAAAGGGAATAAGCACATTCCCAAAAATGTTAAACTATTCCTTTAAATAAACACAGGCCCATACTGTGCAATGACTCCCAGCCTTAAACACATGTACTGTACAGACGCTTAACAAGCACCAAGGTTACTGTAAATGGCACCGACAGTCTCTGATCTATTTTTTATTAAAGTGCTTCCATTAAAGACTACTGAGTGACCTTTGGTGGACACACGGTGGTCGAAGTCTTTAAAGTACAAAACTTTTAAAGGGGTTAGGTGTAAGAATCACAAATTGCTTGTTTACAACGAAGGTCCCTCCATTAAATCGAAGGCCTAGGATGTTGATCCTAGCTTACCCCCTGACGCCGGTCAAATTCCTGTTTTGCAAGATGGGCTTCACTTTACTTTTTTGTGCTTCTGTAGAGTTTGTTTTGGAGTCTGAGTTGAGGTGGGTGCTAATCGTTTGTTGCTGTTAGCGGACTCCATTTCCAACCAAACATTAACTATGGTTGCACACTGTTAGCCCTGTAGCGGAGCTAAAAATAAAAGGCATTCACGACGTACATGACGCATAAAATAAAATTTGACCAATAAAAGTAACATTTGTTTATATTTCCTCTCTCCAAGGGGAGAAAGCTTGAAATTGCAGTGTCAGCATATCATTTAAATGTAAAATGCTTAATATTTTCATAATGTACCATTCAAAAAGGCAGGCACTATGTTGGATGATTTGATATCAAAAAGCTTATTTTTTTTCTATTTGATATTTGTCATTTTACTTTTGCACTGTTTGTAAGAATATATGTTTCATGTCCATCTTCCCTTGTTAATAAAAATAATGGTTTACTTAAAAAAATAAATTGTCACTCATTGCACCATGAACTACTTGTGATACAAAAAAAAAAAACTCCACTTCCTCAAACCAATGTAAAACAGGAGGTATTTCCAGTTATTGTAGATAATGATACAGATTGTAGAGATGCATTAAGACCAAAGAAACCATCATCACTATTCAGTTTCTCAGACTCTGCTTCCATATATGGTTGTAAATTAAAATGTTGGACTCTATAAGAGTTAGGCTGGTTATTATACTGTACAATAAAAGGCTGGGACATGAGTAAAATTTTACTGGAGTATATATATATATATAAAAGAAACAATATTTCAGCAGTTTACACATATCTTTCAACACATTGACATTTTCAACATAAAGATTAGATGCATTTAAGGCTAAAGGTGTTTTGATTGAAAACTCTGTAGCTAACATTTCAATAAATTATAATTTAATGCATTTACAATCTGTTGAGAAAATGTCACAGTAAAAACTACTGGTTACAGTCCAACAGTTATGATTGCACATTGGTATTATACGTCTGTAAAATTATTCATGAGGCAATACTATGTTACCATTAATGCTGATTTAAAAGGATTGTTTCAATGTTTTCTTCTGACAACTCTTAAAGGTTTGGTCTTGCTAATAAATTCATCATCTGAAGGAACTTCTAAGTCATGTGAGGTATAGTCAAGAAGAGCGACTACATTAATGCACAGAAAAAAAAAAATTACATCCGAGTAAAACATAACTTTTTGTACAAGACCAGACAAATACTCCAATAGGCACCCAAATTAGATTTTTTTAGTATTGAGTGTTATTCAACATTTCATAAGTGTAAAAACCCTTTAAAATAAAAACAAAAGAGGTATTTGAAATACAATTTGACAACATAATCCAAGTCATCTCACTGCCATTCACCCGAGACATTGAGATAAAGTTGACAGTGTGCAATTGGCAGATTTACAGCAAAGACACTTGTGGGTAACAAATCATTAATCCCTCAATAATACTTAGAATCTCACCATCCCCCCCATTGACGCTAAAATATTGGCTAAAGACGTCGATGATAATCAACAACCATAAGGCCAAAATCTGGTATACAAACAGGACATTTTTTTTTTCTTAAAAAGAGATATAATATTCAACATTAAAAAAGCAACTTTGTGCAAAAACAATGGAAAAATTTGTGAAGAGTTGCATTTTTTTCCACTTGAGGCAGTTCAGACAAATACTGTTGCTGCTCTATTCATATGGGAAACGGAAGTATTGCACAGACATTGACCAAACTGTTGAGGATAAATTTGGTTTAAATTCCCCTCACCCGGATCTCTCATCATCTGCACCACAGAAAACCTGCCCAGGATTTAGCCTAAGTGAAAGCTGGCTCTTTAACCATCCTCACTCCACAAGTGGACCACGTACTGTAGCACCAAACCTCACATGATTAAAGCCTATGGAATAACTTACTATGCATAATCGAAGAACACAAAACAGAAAGGCACATTCAGTTTAAATTTCAAAGCAGTTGCAGGTCACAGTTAGAGGAAGGTCATTAAGTTTCGCCATCAAAGCAGGAACAAGAAACCACTTTTATCCATCTCACTGCTGTGGTCAGAGGACACTTGGAATGTTTCTATCCCGCAATCCGCCGATATGATCGATCTGGTTACCGGATTTAGAGGCTCATCTTCCATCTTGAGTTGAGGTTGGGACAGAGGGGCTTGTGGGAAGGCAATCTGTGGTTCTGGCCTACCTGAGCATGCTTATCCAGTCAGGTGGCTAATCAGTCCGGGGTGTAGGGCTTGTTTCAGGACGTCGGGTCGATGCATCGGGGGCATGTATAGTGTGGGAGGAGGGCCGCCGTGGTAGACGGAACCAGGGTAGCCCTGACCGGGCATGGGGGAGGGGGCCATGTTCAGTGGGGACGGACTCTGCTGCTCGTAGTACTGGCCGTCGCACTCCTCGTCTAGCGGCAAGGCCAGGCGCTTTCCTTTCTGTCTCCGGTTGCAGAACCAAACGCGTACGACCTGCCGGGAACAGCATGAGACTTTTAAAAATGTGAACAATTGGACCTTAAAAAAAAGGCACAATTTCATCACTTTTTAGAATTTGTACTTACATCTCTCTCCAGACCCAGGTCATCTGAGATGTGTGTGATCTCCAGGGTGTTGGGCTTGGGACACTTGATGAAGTAAGACTCCAGAGCGGAGCGCACGGCTCCCTCCAGACTGGTCCTCCTCTTCCTCTTTCTGGTGTCAACAAATACTCGCTCGATCTTGTACATCTGAGGAATAAGAACAATGTTCATCACGCAGTGTTGAATACAGCATTAATTATTAATATCTGTATACTGGATAGATTGTTGTCTCATTTTGGTGCTTGTCATATATGGAGGTCATTGTTTAAAGGACATTATGCATTTGTGCTTTAAGATTTTCCCCTTTCCTTTAGTGTGTAATGTAGTTCTTTGTGCATGTAAAAAGGTCCGCAAGTTACGTCCAAAGTCCAAGGGAGTTACTCTCCCCCACAGAAACACTGCTCCTGAACTGCCTGAAATGCCTTGCTTGAAGTCCTACCTCTTCTTCTGTAACATGCTGATGTCAGCAAGTAACACATTAGCATAGCAGCTAGTTTGGCAGGCCCTTAAACAAAGATAGAGCTTGAGCAGAGTTTGGTTCAGTTGATCAAATCACAACAGTGGGCCATCTAACCAATTAGAGCCGACTGGACTTGTTCGGACATGTTCTATTAGAAACCCAAAATACAAGCATGCACCTGAAAATGAACATTATAGTTCCTCTTTAAATGAGATTTCGCCAGATGGCTCAATTATGGCCAGTAGGTGGCATGGTACACTTCACAAGAGTATAGAGGGCCTTGATTCAGGCTTGCCCAGCAGGAAGTTAGCCAGGCCTGAAAAGACCCAATGATCCCATGAAGCTTCTTGGTGATCACTCTGTTGTCTTGTAAACTAGTCAGCAGATGTCAGAGTATAGCAGACTTACATCCTGGGGATTGTCCGAGGTCTCGGCCTCATTCAGCCATCTCTGAAGAAGGGGCTTCAGCTTGCACATATTCTTGAAGCTCAGCTGCAGGGCCTCGAAGCGGCAAATGGTTGTCTGGCTGAACATCTTACCTATGTGCACACACAAAAACATCAAATATGACATATCACAATAAAGTAAAGACTTAAAGCCTAAACTATGATTAACGCACACCAAGAGTCCCAATCGGTTTCAGGGTTTTGTTTTCCTATCAGCCCTCATGCACCAGTTCAGTTGCTCCTTTTAGTAGTGTAAAGCTCCTAATTAAAGTTCTGATCTAAGCCAACACAAACTAAGACTATACAGTGTTTTTAGAGTAGATCCCAGATTGACCATGAAGACTGGGGACTCAGTTATGACATGACAATTTTTCTCAGATTTGCATTGCCTGTTGCTGACTCTTAAATTATGAACAACTCTGAACTTAAAAAAAAAAAAAGTGTGTAGATTATAAACCAGTTATCTCCATATGGGAACCAAACTTACCATAAAGGTTACCCAGGGCAAGGCCAACATCAGCTTGAGTAAAACCCAAGGTGATGCGTTTGTGTTTCAGCTCCTTGGCAAACTGCTCCAGTTCTTCTGTGGAAAGATTCTCCTGAACACAAGAAAAAATGGAAAAAACACTGAAAATGGGAAAAGTTGTGCACATTTTCTAGGTGGTATTACAGTTATTTCTACTAAGTTGCATTGAACTGGAGAATTGCTCCAGTTCTTCTGTGGAAAGATTCTCCCGAACAAGAAATAAATTAAAAAAACATTGCAGATGGATAAGTTGTGCACATTTGTAGAAAATGAAAAACATTGAAGATGGGAAAGGTTGTGCACATTTTCTAGGTGGCATTAAAGTTATTTCTACTAAGTTGCATTGTGGAAAGATTCTCATGAACAAGAAAAAATGAAAAAACATTGAAGATGGGAAAGGTTGTGCACATTTTCTAGTTGGTATTAAAGTTATTTCTACTAAATTGCATTGATTCTCAGAGAAAAAAAAAAGAAAATTGGAGCCCTGGTTCTTTACCTCCTCAGAGTCGCTGCAGCCGCCGCTGGAGGAGCCGCTGCTCCGCGTGGAGGAGGCCGGGTTCTGCGTCGGAGGCCCGGCAGCAGACTGGGTCGGGTTCACGCTGAAAAACGCGTTCCCTGGAAGCCCGTTGCTCGGCGGCGAAGGGGACATCGATGGCGAGGATGCAGAGGATGTTGAGGGGTTTTGATTGCTGCTGCCGGGCGGTGTCATGTGGGTGATCCCCGGCCAGAAAGACGGGTTCCAGGCCGGAGAGTAGAAGACCCCGTGGGACATGGAGGCAGCTGGGTACTGTTGCACCTTTATCTCCGTCGAGTAGTCTTCACCGGTGTCCTTCTCAGTCTTTATCTCGGGTAGTTTGATTTCCCCCCGGGTCTCTGCTATGGGGGGACTCAGGTTTAGAGGCTGTGCAGCTGCCGTCACACCGGGTACCTGGCCGGTGTACTCGGGCGCTGCAAAGGGATACCAGTGTTTGGGTTGCGCAAACTCTCCAGCCTGCAAGTCGGATCCTCTGTAGTCGCTGGAGACGGATGGGAAAGCGAAAAAGGTCTGCGCGGCTGCCGGTGGGATGCCACCATAAGCGGCGGCTTTGTTGTAGAAGAGGCCCGGGTCTGGCAGGACGCCGCCGTGGTGGTGGTGGTGGTGAGGAGGAAGCTGGAAGGACGCAGCGCTGCTCTCATGGCCCACAAATTGGGTGCCAGGGTTGGTGCGGCTGAAGTCAAATGGCCGGACTTGGCACTCCGGACTCTGGGATCTTTCAGACATCTTCCAAACCTATTAACAAGCGTGGGGAAATGTAAAAGTTAAAAGAAAAGTTAGTTGAATCTAAACCTGCTCATCTGTTTTCACTTCTACGCACACACACAAAGTGGGATTATAGAATCAGAATGCAGAATGCAGAATCTGAATTCTGATTCTGAGGAAGATGCCCAGCACCTGCGCGAGAAAAGTCCGTTTTAGAGGAGAAATTGTGCTAAAAAAAGTTGAAGTAGGCCTGAGCAGCTGCCGTTTCTTTTGGTGAGACATAACCACCAATACGCCTTCAGGCCTATACTCCATAAAGTTGTGTCTTTTAACACCTCATCCAACTCACCTCACCTTCAAGCTCAATGCTCCTTCTCTTGTCCACGGCGGCTCCACAGCTTTTCCTAATCACAGCTGCTGGGTGTTTGGTGATGAGTGCCTCATCTCTACGCCCATTGGCTGACGCAGACAATTACGCACAGCTGATTAGGTGAATTTGTGAATGACCTTGATTCTTCCCCAAAGTAGTGGGCGTGGTTTCAGCCATTTCTGCTGCAGACCTACTGTTTTGTGAATTTAAAAGTCATTAATTGTAAAAAAAAAAAAAAACTGTTACACAGTAACATATTAATAATTCAACAGTTTTAAATCACCTTCAAAAATATTTACATTGCTAAATAGGCACATGTCACTGCTCCTGTACATACATACTATAACTATACTAACTTGCTCACCTCATACATGAATTATAATGCTTTGGTTTGTTTAAGTTATTCCCTCTTTAAGGAGACGGCTTTGATATTAAAATCCCTGTCATTCAGACCTGAATTCGTTTGAATCACTAACATTTCAGCCTAAGTTAAATAAATTGACATCCTGAATAGCTGTGATAAAACAAATTAACTTAATGAACTGGGGCGCATTTAATTAGAAACAAACAGATAAGGGCCTAATTTATGTTTTGAATGTTTTGGCAGCTCATAAGCAACATTAACAGAAAGAAAACAAATATGGCTACTGGAAATTAGTGTTATGTCTAGAAAGCATGAGATAAGCAGGGTGATTGTTTACACCCATGGAAGTGTTGAGTTTGTTGTGAAAGCTTGTTTGTGCTGGAGAATTAGTTTTTCATTCGTATGTTTACCAATAGAATATTGGGTATCTTTGTCTGAGGTCTGTTAAATCGTCTTGATTTGTATTTGACTTTGTGCTGGGGATTACACTATTTACATCAGATAAAGCAGGGGTTTTATTTTTATTTTGCATTAATAAAAAAACAAGATTTATGTCACAATACTGTTTTGTCATTAAGATGAGTATTTGTACAGTAGCAGTAGTAGGATTTCTGCTACTTTTCATTCTGAATTGCTTGCCAAACTCTAAACAAATGGAAGAAAACTAACTCCTAAAACCACCAGCAGCAGCATTCATTCAGGTGAACTTCTCCCATTCAGCCTTGATCGATGGTCGTTCAATGGGCTGGCTGGATGGTGCAGATGCGCTCCCCCAGCGAGAGTCGTTGGCCGCAGATTGCGGCAGGAAGACACACTGCGGGATGGAGAGGGGGTGCCATTGTACGACCTGGCCCCGGGGCACCCCGTGGATTTCAGATCCCGACTTGCGATGGTCGACCATTAGCTCCTTTTCAGATTGGAACAATAAGTCTCAACCCTTTGATTCCGCCCCACACCCACCTCCTCCAGTCTCACCCCCCTCCTCCCATCCTCTCCTCTCCCAACAAACATCAGGCTGCAGTTTCACCCTGGTCTGGTTTGCAGGTCTTAGGGCCAATACCTGGCCTGCATGGCATCCAGTCTGATTATGGCCTAGAGGTCCAAAACTGGTCTGAGGACCAAGGTGCTGTCTGCAGTTGCAATAAAGAAGTGTTGGGATATCTACAGCCTAAAACGAATGAGCACCAGATTAATTATAATTATTGGGGTTTTTATTTTATTTTATTATTTTATGTCTTATTTTTATCGTTATTTTTAATTGTAATTTATTTTATTATTTTTTTAAGATGTTGGGATCGTGGGGTGGGCTGGGTTGGGATACAGTATCTATAATAAAGTTGTTTGATTATTTGATACTTTTCTGAGAACTACTGTAAAGCATCGTAATTCAACAAATAAAGAGAATTACACATTATTTTAAGTAATACAAATAAATTAAATAATTTTAGGCTTCACAATTCAACAAATAAAGAGTTTTACAAATTATTTTAATTAATAAAATTAATTAAATCCTTTTAGGCATCACAATTCAACAAATAAAGAGTATTCTAATTTATTTTAATTCATCAAATACATTAAATAATTTAAAATAAAGTAATAACTTGAATAATTATTTTTGAAGCCTCTAGAGCAACGTTTACTCTCTTTGTTTTTGCACTATGGCCCCTTAAAATGAAGTGAAACCTGACTGGGGAACAATTTGATTAAGCAATGATGTTATTTTCGCAGATTGTTCTATTTTATTTTTAAACAGGGGAAGTTTGGGTGCATTATTTCACAAGAAAATGTGGAGAAAACACCAGAAAAATATAATAAAGTCTAGCAGAAACAGAATTTCTTCTTCTGAGTTTGGAAAGGAGGTCTGCACTCTCTCTGCCCTCCGAGATACAAAGTTATGTAGGTCCAGGACCAGGGAACCTTAGGGGGACCACACGAGCCTGCTCAATAGCTTAAAAGACATCAAACCCCAACCCTACAAGCATTGTCCTGGGCCATGGACTTGGGGGAATAATTGTCATGCAAAAGACAAGACAGCAAGAGAGATAGTAGACTTCAGGCAGGGTTTCAGAGAAAAGAGAGAGCAGAGCACCGAGCTCTCAGGGTGTCCAAAGAGGGGAGGGGGGGAGAAGAGAGGGGGGTCAGTGTTGAATAGCTCAGTACAGTGAGGAGGAGATGTGTGAGGGGAGTATCTGGGGATTTACTTGAAACCCCCCTCAGATGTCTCAGATCTTGTCTTTAGTTCTTTTTAAGTGGCCTCTTCAAGACACCTCAGAGATCTGCTCGCGGGGCAAGACGGGTCAAACAGAGAGAGAAAGGGAGAAAGTTCTAGATAAAAGAAAGCAGCAGTGTGAATGTGTCGCACACCTCAACCAGTCACACCAGTGGAGGGAAACTACCTCTACCTTCAGCAATGTAACCAAACCAATCCCAAAGTATCAGACTATTGCTCAGTAAAATGATTGCTCTTCTGACCTCACTGTGTATAAGCTGTGTGAATTCAAAGGAAAGCAATACTGGGCGTATGTGTGATATCAGACTCAAAGGTTTTACCGTCACATGATTGACAATCAGTCCTGCTGTAAGAAACTTGTTGATCAATCGATCTCTGATCAGGTTATATAGCCTTTTGTTTAAATGTCGCTGTGACTGTGATTTTCTTTTTTTTCTTGACACGGTCTTTCATTTGAGGATGTAACGGTTTTTACTCATGTCTGCACATGTGAAAATGACACGTTAGTCTACAGCTGCACTTGTCACCTTAAGAGGAGATAGTGTGAGTTTCATTTAGCGGTTCATGTGGTGACTAAAAAAGCACTTCTGAGAAGTTCCATTTAATAGGAATGCCCTGTTATAAATAACTTCCTGAACACTGCAATCTACACAACTAAAACGGTTATTTCATTGCATTATTGTAATGTTTTTTCTTCTTCTAAAGATAGATATGGGCATAAATACAAGCCACTATCTTTAAGGAGACAGCTTTGATATTAAAATCCATGTCATTCAGACCTGAATTCGTTTTAATCACTAACATTTCAGTAAAATAAAAGAAATTGGCATCCTGAATAGCTGTGATAAAACAAATTAAATTAATTTAATTTGAAAAAAAACAACAGATAAGGGCCAAGCTAATTTATGCTTTTAATGTTTTGGCAGCTCATAAGCAACACATAAATGACAGGGAGAAAAAAGTGTGTTATGTCTTCTGGAAATGGCCTTCAATTGTTATGTTCAGATGAGCAGGGTGAAATTTACACCCATGAATGTGTTAATCTTTGTTTTTTCATTTGTATTTTGTTTTTTTACCAACTGAATATTTGTGTATCTGTTAAATCGTCTTAATTGTTGAGGAAACTTTTGTTCTTTGTAAAGGGGATTACATTATTTCATCAGATAAAGCTGATTTTTTGCACTTTTACAAATAAAGTAAAGAAAGATTTATGTCTCAATACTGCTCTGTCAAGATGAATATTTGTACCGTTTTAAAAGTTACTGATTTGATAAATGTAGATACCGCCCATCCTGTTGAGCAGCACAAACGCCCCCCGCAAACAAGTCTGATGGCTTTTTGATTTTCTTCTTAACGGCCCTGCCTTTGATAGCCACCTTCACAGACCCTCCACCCACCCAGGTTTTTATCCGAGGGCCAATGGCTGCCTTTCTTCCACCGTCCGCCGGCACAAAGGGCTTTTAATGGCCCTTGGCATGTAGCTCAATGGGGACCGGAGACTGACCTAACCCCTCCCCAACACACACACACGCACATACAACCACATACACAAAAACCCACATGGAGTTACATGGAAGCGTTCTCTCTGCCCCTACCCCCAACACACACACACACAAACACTTTCTGGGTGTAGTCTTGTTGTGTCCTGACGGTAAAACAAGGTCAAACAGTATCACCAAAAACCAGACAGAAAGTCAGCAACAGCTTTGATGCAGAGGCGACACCAAAATGTGTCAAACTGTGAAGTGAAAGTTGTGATGGCAGACTTCATTAGCACAGGAAATGCTCATAGAGCTGCAGTTTGACTCTGCTGATTTAGCAAGACTAAATGTATATTTAAATGCATTTGACTTCCCTTTTTTTGTCAACAAAAAAATCTACAAAATTTCTCAATAAAGAGTTTAACTGGATACACCAAAAAATACTGGTTGTTCCATTGCTTAAAGATGATGATGATGATGATCTCTTTAACCCTTTAACATCAAATTTCCTTTTATTTCCTCTTTATGGTTGGAGAAATCATCTTATCACATATGGTATATATTCTGGATCAGCTTTTTTCAGCACTTCATTGAAGCTACATGATGTTTACACTGAGTATTTTATGGCAACACTATTTCATCAAATGGAAAATTCCCCAAAAATGTCTTGTGAATAATTTTATACCCAAACCTCAGTCTGAAATATATGGCATTTTTGGAAACTTTGGGATCACAACTACAATTTAAAATGAAGTTTTGTGTGTTTGAACAATGTTTGGCTGTACATAATTAGTTTGTATTGGCGGTCCTTAAAGATGATAACACAGATAACATCAGTTGTATGTATTTCACTCAACACCAGATGATAGGAACACAGTTGCCCACTTTTTTTTGCATTGCTTTTCTGATGTGCTTCCATTGTATTTATCACAAATAAAACCTCTTTCTATATTTCCTTCTCTTTCTTTTTCTGTTGTATTGAACCCATTTGTGCCTGCAACTGAAGTATTTCATTTCCTTTGGTGAAAGTGTTCTTGCCTAAGCACAAAGTTAAGAAATTTTCAAAATCGGTTAAACCATTTGTCTGAAAAGTGAGTTTTTCGTATCATACTATATCTAATATTTGGGCCCATGTGACTACTCTTTTTACCATAGACTCCATTATATTTTAGGAAAAAACAGTAGTCCCATGTGCCCAAAAACTAGATATAGTACGATAAGAAAATGGCTGTATCTCAGAAACTACAAGGAGCACAATCAAGTATTTGGTAACTATGAACTCATAACAAGTGGAATATCAAAGATATGCACACATATGCGATGTGAAAAAATATTTAATGTGGAAAACATTTAATAAACACATTGTTAACGTTTTTAATAATTTTTTAAAACTTCCTGACATTGACTATTAATAAAAGTGGGATTTTTCATGTGATCTAAAAATGTAATGGTTGTACTGTTGACCAAAGTATATCCGTACCAAATTTCAAAGCTTTTGATCAATCAAAACAATTGTTTTGGCATTTTTCCTTATGATACTAAATACGGTCCTTGGGCACAAATGGGTTAACACGATCTTTAAGTGCTGACCATGAACCGCAATGTCCAACGGAAATTTGTTGCATCTCTTTCCATCATTTCGCCACTATCACCAATAAAGGCACTAAAGGGACTATTTGTAACTTTCAGAATTGCTTCTCAACAGCGACACCTGTGGCCGTGAAATCAACGAAAGTCAGCGTCGGGCTCGTGCTTGTGCTCGCTCTAAATGGACATGAACGAGCATCGCTCAAAACAGTGAGGCGACACACGTCAGCTAAAAGCACAATATAACTCTATATGTCAGCTGCTTGGCAGTAATGTTAGCTGACCAGACGAAGGTCTCTCCATGAATCAATGCTGATATTGTGTTTGCTTCTCCTGCCTCAGCGCAGGCTACAGCAGCGGGGCTCCCCAGCAAGAAACTCGTATCCCTCCGCCCGCAGCCGGAGAGAGCAGGAAGACACCGGCAACCGGTCGGTAACGAGACGGTAACGTTTCTCTCTGCGGAGCCCCGTTACTTCCCAAGACACGGGAAACCTCTGTTGGTCTGGAGGAGCTGCAGCATTTATTTCTGCACAAACGTCCACTGTACATTCACTAGATATTCTCAGAGCTAAACTAACTCTTCTGCAGTGTGGAGTGAGCGCGCGTTCACGTCTAGAGGTGGAGCGAGTACGCGAGAACGCGAGAACGCGCGCGCTGTCTGAGTGAAGGCGAGCAGGCAGAGGAGACGAGACAGCGGCCACACGCGAGCGCACATATGGGAGCGCGAATGTGTGCCGACACGCTACATTTATACGCTTAGAAAGTTACAAACAGTCCCTTTAAATGTCAGAAAAAATCAATCATTATCATGACAAGCACAAAAGGAAACAAAGTAATTGCCACATGTGGTAAAAACTTTTAATTCCAATGCTTGGTCTGCATGTACAGTACAAATATCTATAAAAAGTGAACACATTCACTCTTTGTATGTACATTTTGCAGCACGAAGTTAACTTGGGACCGACAAGAGGACAAAGAGGACAGAGAGGAAAGGGGGACAATACAAGATATAGTGATATTTACCGCCTACACATCCATCAGTATAGTCCTTCACCAATATATCATTCAAGTGCTCATAAGTCACTTTTGCTAACTGTACATTCCTCCTCCTGCAACAGGATGCATACATACAGGAGGCAGAATAATTCATCAAAGCATTGCCACGGTACAGTCAAACCATGCAAACAGACATCATCAAGTACTTCATTTTCATATATATATATATAATTATAATCTATACTCTTAAAATCTTTATGTGCAGTTTATATGACAAGGAATAAAATTAGCAACACCGACGGTAACATTTTTAATGCTAAACCTTGTGTTGTACAGGGAGTTTTTACAGAGGTATCACAGAGAGTATCTGATTTTAAAACATTTCCTGGGTATCTGTTAGGAATGTGGTTTAGCCACTAGCTATGCATGACAAAACAAGGAGAGGGAACCTGTTTCTCAGCTTATGTATATGTGTGTGTGTCTATCAACATTCTTTGGAAATAGCTGCAGAAATGACGGAAAGTAACAAAAGGGGAGGATAAAATCTTAACTCAGAGTTTGACGTTTAAAACAGGACAGAACACCTATAGGGACGGATCTGAGAAGACTCTCAAAAGCTCATGTTAAAACACAGGAATGCTCCAAATCAGTGACAGAAATAAATTAACAAGGAACCCAACATACATTTGTAGTATTAAAAGCCGTACTCGGGGCAGATATAGTAAAGGGCCAACAAGAAAACAATCATTTTTTTTAATCACCTCCTCTGCCAGGATCCTCCATTTCTATATGCATGCAGTGTGAGATCAAGTGGTTTCTTCCAGAGTGTGTGTGTATATATATGTGTGTGTGTGAGTGTGTGTAAAGTGTTCAGCATTTACTTGTTATTCCCCTGATAATTTAAAGTCGAGTCGTCAAACAGAGGGTTCTTCACTTCCATCTCTCCAGTCTGTCAAGGAGGGAAGAAAATTGATTTTCAGTCATAAAACAACATCAGAAATGATTAGTTTTGTGTGTATGTGTGTGTGTGTGTCTGTGTGTGTGTGTGTGTGTGTGTACCCACCGGTGCAAGTCCGGGGCACTCGTATACTGTGAAGTCTCCTCCCACTTCCTCCTCATCTGATGTGACCTCGGTCTCAGGGACTTTCTGTTCAGGTTTGTTACTGAAGAAGGAAAAAAAAGTTAAAAAAGGTGACAAGGTCAGAGGATGTGGCTGAAAATTTGAAGTCCGCATTAACACATGAGAGATGGGAAATAGGGCAAAGGGAGGAAGTGGCAGAGAGAGTGTAGAAAAACTAAAAGAAACTTACTTTCCCATTGAGAGCATCTGCTGTTTCTGATGTTGGTAGTGGTACATTTGTGCACTTTGGGCCAGATTTTTATCTCCCATCTGAGGAAACAACGGAAGTGTGGGTGACATTTGGAAACAGAAGCTTCGGTAAACAACCACACCTTGTGGTTGTTGCAGAAGAAGAAGTGAGGAATGGAAACAAAGCAAGCCAGTCGTGCGCTTACCGAGGTACCGTTGGCTACGGCAGCGGGAACGCCTGCCCCTCCGAAGGCCGGGTAGTCCACCTTCTGAGTCAGACGCGTGTCTTTCTGCAACCTGTAGGGGGGGGGCATTGTGATACTGAGGGCTGTTTCCTGCATCCGGCATTAAAACATCCTCTAACCTTATGATACATGAACAGCAAATGGAAGTAACCCTTTAAGGGTAATCAAGACGTATAAATGATCAAAACTGGGAGTTTAAAGGTGCTATATGAATTGTAATTTTATGGGACAAATTATCCCTGGTCAAAAAATGAAAAATGTCTTTGAGCTGCTAACCTCTTAACAGCTTGAGGTAAAGGCTAACCCCTCCATAAAATGTTGTGTAACTGATGATGGGAATTTTGCTGACATTAAACAATGCGATACATACTTCAATTTAAACATCATGATGCCAGCTTACTTGTTTATTCTACTTATTTGTTTTCCAATCACATCAAACAAACTCTGAATGTACATTTATTAGACATTCAATGGTGTAAATTATACACAATTGTGCAAATTATAAGTCTTCTCAACTTAATTGATTAAAAAAAAAAAAAATAGAGTTCATTATTTGTAACAATTGATGCGTTTTATTATGCTATGAAATCTCACTAATACAAACTCAGATTGGTTTTTGTATTGTATTTCATTTGGTTTAGAGGAATAATTCGACAACAAAAAGACTAAATGTAGCTTTCTGTTGCGTTCAGGTGTTCAGACTTACTTGACGAAACAGACGGTTGCCAGGATTACCGCCACGGCGCCCACAGCAACGCACAGCGAGATCATAACTGCAGGTTGAAACAAACGAAAGAGGATATGAAAGGGGAGCAGAGCATGTTAAGGAGTAAATGAGTGATTGAGTGGGAGTCAGATGACTACTCTGCTGACACATTTTTTATGGGTGCTAAATATTAATTATATCTTAGCTTCATTTGCAGATATAAATGCTCTCAACATGTGAAGAACAAAAGTGATAAAATCTTGCTTGCACCAAACTGCTTACCAACAAATGAGGCTGACAAAATGACCCAAATTTTAACAACATGTAATCCTATTGAATTTATCTCCATCATCACTGAATTCTCTTCCATCAGGGTTTCACTTCCTGGTTGCAGGAAAGCCCTCTGGTCAGTGTTGTTGAGGACATAAAATCATACTCACTGACAATGATGTGGTCATTTTTGGATGCTGGCACAGCTATAGGACCGACTCGGCCCAGAACTCCAGTGGCCCTGGGCTGGGGGGTTGGTGTGTTAGGAAGGGCGGAAACTGCAGGGGCCGTAGTGGTGGCATTCTGGGTTTTAGTTGACTGATGATCCTGGCTTTTCTGTTTCTGTTTGAGGGCATCTGTCCTGCTTTTTTTAACATCTGCGACGGCAGCTGGAGAGAGTGAAGAAGACACAAAATGAGAGAGTCGTAAGCAAAGGCTACCATGAGGGGAAACAACACCATATCTGATGGAGATTATTGTCAATTAGAGGAAATGTGGGGACAAAATTAAATCCTGTATCACTCTCTATACTAGAAGAACTTGTAAATCCCACACCTCCAGACTCAAAACAGGAAGTCATATGTTAATTACTTATATAGTTATATGTCTGCTTCAAGGTTGCTCTCAGGGCTCTTACCAGGATGTTTGGATTGCTTTTTCGGTGGCTTCGTCTCTATCACTTCCTGTTTTTCGATGACAGAGTGGATGTAATCGATCTCTTCATCCAGGTCAGGGTAGAATACTTGGCCTAAAGAACACACAAGATTCAAAGTTTCACTGATTAACTTTAACATAAATAAATTAATAAATAAACTGGCTTTAATTGTCTTTAAGTATAAGCTAAAAATAAATTAAAACGGCAACGGGAAATCCAGATAGCATAAAATGTTGCACTCACAGTGACACAAAAGGCTTTTTAATACAAACAAAGCACCTTCATTCATACACATAAAATACAAATCCGTTAGTAACCACTGACAGTGACTTCATATTAGGGCTGCAACTAACGATTATTTTTATTATCGATTAATCTGCCGTCCACAAAATCTCTAAAAATCCATTGGTCTAAAAATCCATTCCAGTTTCTTAAAGTCCAAGATGATGTCTTTAAACGTCTTGTTTTATCAGTCCAAAACCCAAAGATATTCTGTTTAATATGATATAAAACAGAGAAAAGCAGTAAATCTCCATATTTGAGAGGCTGAACAGCATTTTCTGCCATTTTTGCATGCCATTTTGGCGATTATTAGTCGACTAATCGTAGCAGCTCTACTTCATATGCATCACAAGCACAGTTACGAGGGCTAACCACCTATGACCAAGGTGAAAAATGATTTTAATGATTAAACAATTGTCAAAATAGCTGCAGATTCACCTTCTGTCAGTCATCTAATTAACTAATCAGCTTTAAATTTGTCTCTACTCATGTCCCATTCGCTTGAGTTTGGGCTTTTCTAGGTCTGGAAAACACAATTTTGCAGCTTGTCCACTTTCATGACTAACTAAGTCTAAGAAAGGGAGAGACAGAGTACATGCATATGGTTTGGGCATGTATACATGCGTTTCTCAGGGTCTTCTTGCCTCTGAAGTGATGAACAGGGAGTGTGCCCATGTGTGTTGTTTGTTTGTGGACTGATAAAAAAAGGAGACAATACTTAAACGGTTGTTAACAGCCCTTGAGGCCAGACAGCGAGCCACATTCCTGCAGTACTGCCGCGCCGTCCAGGGCGACCACGCAGGGCCGATAGTGTGTGTGTGTGGCCGGGGGAGGAAGCACCGCAGGGGGGCCGGAGCAATCAGCCAAACATTGGCTTCACTGGGCTTCAGTTGCTACATTCACAATAGATCCCATAGCTCGCTGCTAATAGCGGTGATCAAAGTGCTATTCCCCTCTATAAAGTTGCCCTGCAATATATCAAATATCAAATTATAGGTGTTTGCATGCAAAACTGGAGGCGGCAAGTTATGAGAAAAGAAGAATACAAAAAACGCAAAAAAGGGTGCTTGCGTAAAAAGCAAATTTATCAGATGACACATTCAGCATCCTTTGACAATACAAGCTGTTTCTGTTAGAAACCAGTGCAGAAAAATAAATGGCAAGTGCTGACAAATGTGTTAGTACACATTTCTACAACCACCTACGTTACATTAATGATTACAGTGTCACTTTCGCTCCAGAAGGCCGGCCATCTGGCTGAGCTAATGTGTGCGATATGACATGCCAGCACTTTCACTGCCTGCTTTGTTATTTTCTTACCCCCCTCCACTAATGGCCATTTAGTGCACTCCATAGCAGGTGTCTGTGGAGGCGGGATGCACCATCTGTACTTTGCAGGTGGTTGAGGGCTCCAACCGTGCCCGTGTGCTCGCCAGGAGCACGTGGTAATACAGGTTTAAATTTTTTAAAAAGATTAGATATTTATTGGTGATTTTTCTAAAGTATGGATTGATTTCAAATCTGTAGAGAAATGGTTAAAAACGGATGAGTAGTGCTTATTTATATGGACACCCTTAGGACTCTACCAAGGTCCAAGTTGACAATTCACCTAAAAAAAAGGTGGTGATTGTGTGTATGTGTGTGGTTTGTCACACACTGACTGAGCACGCACACCTCTCCCTGTGTAAGAGAGTTTTGTCACCGGCTTGATAATGACCCATAACCTCTTGAGAGGCACCCAGGGGGCAGTTGGGTACAACAAACAAACACTAAACAGCTCAACAGGGACTGAGGGTCACACACATCTGTGCTGTTGTAGTTTTCCCACTTAAAAACCATTCACATTTCTTCCTCCCCCCGAAACCACATGCGTGCACACACACACTCTCCCTGTCCCCCCCCCCCGTCCTTGTTTAAAATCTCTAAACCAGACAGATTTCATAGATCTTGTCACTTTTTGGCTGACATTTGTGCGGGAATTGCAAAAATGTAAAGTGATGTAATCATACAGTATATCCTAACACTAGAAAAAAAAAAACACAACAAAAAGAAAACCTCACATCTGAAGAATCTAAATGATTTCAGATGAGACTTTACTTTTCTTTATATTTTGCGACAAAACTTTCCATGACAGAAATGCCATATAACCCAGGCAAAAATATCTATCATCAATTTTTTCTATAATTGATATTGTGTCAATCAACTGATCATTTCAGTGCTACAACAACCTTCATCAGGGGTCGCCAAAGCTTCATGCAGGGTCGCGAGGCCTGGTGTAAGACAACTTTTTTTAAAATACAGTTGGCCTATATCTCAATTAAATGAAAAAGTTATTGATAAAGGATTACTGGATTATAGGACTAAAAGAGTGGATTATTATTTAAGATATAAACAGGATAATGGCACGGTGAAAACCCCAACACAAGCTACAGCCTTCCCTCTCTGCCCCTAGTCCTGCATTAGAAAAGTACACAGTTAAAACAACCACAGAGCTGATAGAACAATGGCCAAACACTGAATTTGTCAAAAAAAGAAGCCTATT
Organism: Sebastes umbrosus; assembly: GCF_015220745.1. Classification (NCBI taxonomy): domain Eukaryota; kingdom Metazoa; phylum Chordata; class Actinopteri; order Perciformes; family Sebastidae; genus Sebastes; species Sebastes umbrosus. The sequence continues at coordinate 18,334,397 of NC_051287.1, forward strand.
AAGTATGTATGACTGTCAAAAATTAAAAGAAATATATAATACAGAAAGGGAATTGTGTTAAAAGTTTGGAAAAATAGCCGAAAAATTAATCTCTGATGCAATATTCACAGGAAATAATCTGCTCAAAATTCATCCAAATTGCTTGTTTTATGCAAACTTCTTGCAGTTATTGCTTTCAATATTTGGGTTAATTGTACAGTTTATTGGCTGTTCTGTACTGTTACTGTTAAGGGGTCCCCTAAAGAAAACGGTTGGGAACCACTGATACAGTGTGTCCTGCTGCCCTCTAGTGGGGGATTTAATATGTGGAGTATGTAGAGAGAAGAGAGAGACTACAGGTGTGACTTCATTCTCAAATTATCTGAAACTCATGACGCAATTGACAGCTAACAAAATACAAAAAGCCCCTAATAGACAGTTAATAGGAAACAGACCAAAACGGTCACAGTTTCAACAGAAACTCATATGTACTTTATTAGTTAGTCTGTTTTTAGACTGAGGGAGTGGTGTGTTGGTAAGGAATGCATTGTGGCAGTGAGTTTCCCTCCCACCTGCTATAAAAACGTAGTCAAAGCTGACTGCAAAGCTTCGAGTAAATACGAGATATCTGTTACAATGTTCTCACCTTCAGTCAACAGTCCCACTTGTCTTTCATCCATCATTTCAAGTTATTTCAAGTTAGTACATTCCAAGTCCACAATAAAACAATTACTACTTCATGGTCTCTTGATTTCTACAATACAGTCAATGTTGAAAATTATTTTCTTTTCAAAGTAATCTGAAAAAGCAAAATATTCAAGAGAAAATATGTATACAGTATTGCATGTACATACTTCATGTATTTTTTTTCAAATATAGTTAAAAAAAAAAGGTACAGTTTCATCTGAAGAAAAAAAAAATCTGTCGGCCTCCTGTCTTTCTTTTTCTAATTTACTGTACACTTTCTGAAACTAAAATTAATCGCCACCTTGCGGTCGTATGCCTCCGCCACCCGGTCCAGTTGCAGTTGACAGTCATGTCTGTCCAAAATGTCACCACTTCATCATTTTATCTTATTAGACATGTGCGTGATATTGTCATAATTAGCACAGGAATACTTGAGTTATGGCCAAAAATTTATTTTATGAGGTCACAGTGACCTTTGACCACCAAAATCTGATTAGTTCATCCTTGAGTCCAAGTAGATGTTTGTCATAAATTTGAAGAAATTCGCTCAAGGTGCTCCTGACATATCGCGTTCACAAGAATTGACCGGACAGACATACTGTACGTACGGACATACAAACAACCTGAACACATAATGCCTCCGGCCACAGCTGTCACGGAGGCATAAAAAGTGCAACTTTAACATCCATTGACTGCAGGTATAGATAGCATCAAAACTGCAGGAATAAAATCACCTTTCTCGTCTCTACATGACCACATCAGCAGGTCTAAACTGTATCTGCTGTTACTTCTCTTGCTGCTAGGTGGTGTAGGTTGGACTGAAAGTGTAGGTCCAGAACTGCAGGTGCGGAACTGGTGGCCACTGCTTACTCAAATAGTCAAGTATTAGTTACAGCCATCTAAACGTTCAACAGCATTTTGATGCTCTAGTAGGGCTGGGCGATATGGTCAAAATCTTCTATCACGATATAGGTAATTTCATATCTCTATAATGATGTATATCACGATATAGCATGTTTTCTGGTAATTCAGTAAATAAATTGTCTATATGAAATAACCACATGGTAAGGCCTATTTTTGTATACTCCTGTGTGAATTAAATACTTTACAAATGAAAAGTAATTTCTTATTTAATTAAGAACTTTAGTGCAAAATTAACATAACAGTTTCACGTGAAATTATAGAGAAAAAATATATAAATATTTCCATATATATATACTGTTTGTTAATTGAATTGCAAGTGTGACGTAAAAACAAAACCTTTCTGAGAAATTTGTGTGTGAGAAGTTAGTATGTGCTTGTTATCAATTTAGATTACATAATTGTGCGTCACGATATCTCGATATATGACTTCATCACTATACGATTCCACTGAAAGAGGATAAATTATCATATTGAATCATCGCCCAGCCCTTTGCTCTGGCTGAAAATTATACCATGCAGTTACAATGTGTGAGTGTAGAGTAAAAAAAAATCCACAAAAAAATGTTGAGCTGATGCTATTTGACAGATTCCTTGTACAAAGTGGAATAGTGGTGTGTATAGAAATGGTGGGATCGACAACCATGAATCTGTATATAAATAAATGTAACTTTTACATAAAACAGTAGTGATATCAGATGGTGATACCATTCATTTCAACAGGTTAAATGCAGTGCAGCTTGCTAGCGATTCACTCTAACACTAAGAGTGAGTTGTTAGTAACCTAAAACTGTAGTTTGGCTCTCCACCAGTTTAGTGATATAACTCCATGTTACCAAAGTAAACTGCTGCAGGATATTTGCTCATGGTGCGTGTCACTGAGCCACTCCAACAGCTGTTTGAGTGTCTCAGTCTTTACAGTTTTTTGTCTGCTTTTTTAGTGTAAAAAATATATATAAACACGCATACACAAAAAGGGGGGAACAAACGAGTCCAATTATTGATATGTGTGGATGCGATAGAAAACGAGCTACAGGAGGACAGAAAGAGACCGCCTGGGTTACATGGAGACAGCCCTGCCTTTAGCACATACATAAAACATACCATTCAAAGTTTTTGTGCAGCTTCTGAACAAAGGACATGGCTCCAAGGCATACTGTATGTTTACCAATGGCAGTGCACGCCTCCATGTCAAATACAAGCAGGTCCTACTTCCAATAAAAAGCGCTGCCAATCTCACTTGTTCGCCTACTGTATTTGTTCATCTTCTTTGAGTTGTATTGACATATTAGACATTTTAGACTCTATATGGGATTTCCAGTGATCACAACAGCAGAATAACCTTGAATTCCTGCAATTTACAGGCAGTCAATCTGACCAACAAGTGCAAGGCCACAGACGTATAATGATGTACGACAGAGAAGCGTTCATATAATAATTCTGCATGCAAGATATGCAAGAGGGGCGTATGATTTAGAGGAGAGGAAGTTAGAAAGAGGAGCATTGCAGTAAAAGATGTGCTGTTACTGCAGTGACTGGGCTCAAAGTGAGGATAGGAGCCATGACATTATAGGGAAGAGAGAGGTAAACACAAGCCACAAGTGGTCTTACAATTTCTTTGATAATCGATTAGTTGATTTAATCGAAGAAGAATTGAACAAGTATTTTTTATCCCTATGAAAATAAATGTAGTCAAAAGGCTAAAGCATATTTGTGAATATTATTTTGAACGAGCAAGTCTGTAATGTATGATAATTAACATCTTTCACTCCTTGAGGGCAGTGGTGTCCTCGGCCGACTTTACCATCTTTCAGAGGCTGTAGCAGGTGAAGATACTGGCATCACATGAAACTAGAAAACCTAAGTAATCCATTGGTATCAACCATGTCATGCTACCATGTCGGGAGAGAGGCTAAGTAGCGCTCCAAAGTTAGGCTAAATTTAGGCAAGTAAAAAAATTGTACCCACGAGTCTCCCCTTCACAGACGTGCCGACAGACTTGTCTCCAAAATGTCAAAAGTTTTTGATAGCAAATTACGTCATGGATTTTTCCATGGTGTTCCTCAAGGTTTTGGTGTCTTAATGTGGTGTTTTAGAGGGATTTTTTATCATTTTTATCAACTCTTGAGTGGTAAAAAATGGTTAAATTTAGCACCAAATCTGTGTAACAAATGGTATCAACCAAACGATTGCTGCAACAACTTAAGATATATAACAAAGCAGGGGATTGGCCATCATATACTATATATACGACATAATGTTCTTAGCCCTTTCACACTTTTACAATTTATTTTAATGAATTCATTATTTTTTTATTTCTGATTTATGACTAGAACAACTTGACACACAGTGCTGAGCTGCATCTCAAATTAATCTTCACGTTCCCAGCTTTCGGATGATGTTCACCACTTCTATGACCATATAAAATGGCTAATGGACAAAAAAAAGTCAACCAAGACCCCATCGTACAATTAGTCAACAGCCCTATTAACAAGCAACAAGCAGAGGCAGTGTAGAAAATTCAACCTCTGCAGAGCCATTGAGTGAGCTTGATGGTGATGACGAGATGTGGGTTTGTAAGACGGAAGTTGGAAATTGAATTGGAAGAACAAGTGGGTACATTTTCTTATGCAAACTGTGCTTACTGACAAAGCGACGGTTTAGTCACAAGTGTATACGTGTGTGAGTAAGATAAATAAAAGAAAAAGAGAGAGAATGAAGTGACTTATACAGAGAGGGGAGGGTACTGGCAAATCGTGCGTCAGAATCAACAGTTTTAATAATGTGCATTTGTCATGCTTTGGCAAAGCGCACAAACATTTTAGATAATCAGCTTTTTAGTCCTGAAAACGCAGCCAATATATTTCCTCTGATGTGACTTCAGAGGTGTAATTTGCAGAATGTAATGCTGCCAAACTACCAACGCAGCAGCTGGACTACAGCTCTTTATCGTGTTTTGATGCATTAAGAGATGTGCGCTACTGCTGACAAACCAAATGTGGCATATTTAGTGAAATTACAGTAATTTCATCCGTTCATTTCGCCATTTTGTGTGTGTCTGTGCGTATATATGTGTGCGTGCGAGTGTGAAAAAGAGACACAGTTGATCTCCCATGCGGATCACTGTGTTCTGTGGTCTCTCGGGGGTTTATGTAACCACTAGGGAGCTTTAGCTGAGGCCTGTGATGTGCTGGATTCACAACACCACACAAACAACAGCACCACATATGAGATGCAAGTCCAAATACTAATAACGGATCATGTTTTATCATCATATGAATGTGCTGCAAAGGAAAAACATCCTCTCTTCTTCTGCATGATGTGACCTTTCTCTCCAATACATCCTCACACTCATCTCCTTCTCATGTTTACTTCTCTCTCTGATGCTGCCGCCAATAATTCGAGCCAAATTTGTATCCTCTCCTGCCGCAGACCCGTCTAAATTATTAATCCTGCAGAGAACACACACACACACGTGCCCACCGACAGACATAAACACACACACACAGACGGTCACACACACTTTCGTGCAGAGGCAAGCCAGTGCGCTCAAATATACACAAGATGTTTCTAATTCTCTCTCATTTCTGCCGTGCCGTGCATGCCAGCAGTGCAATGTCATGCCACGGCAATCAGAAAAATAAGATTTAGTTTTGCAGCTTGGCTCTTTCGTTGAATGAAATTAGATTCAGTGATGGAGATGGAGGGCGAGAGAGAGAGAGAGGCATGTCGTCTAAGTGATTAAAGCTGCCAGTGCGGGGGCGGTGCATGTGTGTGTGTGTGTGTGTGTTGCAGACGCAGCAGGGGCACGGGCGGATTAAAAAACACAGAGGATCAGACCGCAACACAGTTGTCAGAGATATGGATGGGAGAGGGAGGGAGTGCGAGAGCGAGGACCACAACAAGGACAGAGAGAGAAGAGAACTGGACAAGAAAAGAGCGAATTGGAGGAGATGCATGAGATACTGAAAGGGAGAAGGAATAAAGAGGTCAAACTAAGATTGACAGGGGAGGAGGAGGAGGAGGAGGAGGAGGAGGAGAGCGCAGAATCAATAGGCAACTGAGGAAACAGAGGTGGAGTGGAAGAGAGATGTGGGCAACAGGATACAGAGATAAATAAAAGAGGTAGTGACAAAGGATGAATGTGGAGTGAAAGAATCAGTCAGTACATTCACATGCACTCTTGTTGTAACTGTCATTTAAAACCTAAGCAGGTTGTCTTAGTGGAATTGAGGTTGTAATTAGTCAGTTTTAATCAATCTTCAATTTACTCCTGTCAAGTTCAATCTTTTCTGTGTTGTCCTTTGTCTATAAAAAGGTGGCGCCTTCCAATTCCTTGTTTTGTTCGACCAACATTCCAAAATCAAATTTAATTTCAATTTACAATGATATAAGACAAAGAAAATTATATTTTTTATATATATATTATATTATTATGTTATTTGATTACTTTCATTGTCGATTAATCTGTTGATTATTTTCTCGAGTAATCAATTAGTTGTTTGGTCTATAAAATGTCAGAAAATGGTGAAAAAATGTCGATCAGTGTTTCCCAAAGGCCAAGATGACGTCCTCAAATGTCCTGTTTTGTCCACAACTCAAATATATTCAGTTTACTGTCATAGAAAAGTAAAGAAATCAGAAAATATTCACATTTAAGAAGCTGTAATCAGAGAATTTCTATGTTTTTTTCTTAAAAAATGACCACTATCGAAATAGTTGGCGATCAATTTAATAGTTGACAACTAATTGATTAATCGATTAATGGTTGCAGCTCTACTTTACATCTACAAAAGTCTGGTATCTGTGGCTGTTGCTGGACTGTAATAAACCCGTCCAATCATTTAATTTAGGCTGAATGTGTTTTTAGATGTTAGCCTGCAGGGTACCAGATATCTCAAGACATCAAAATGACCTTACCATAACAACTTATTTGTGTGTATAGAAATGGACTGAATGACTTAGTCGTGTGAGTTAAAGAAAATCTAGGGAGGGATGTCTCTCTGACTTCACTTCTTTCAGTTCAGTTCAGTTCACCAATTTTGCCTGAGGAAACCAACCTCACCTGAAGTAGTAAACACGTCTGTTTCAGCGATAATGTGATCAAATGAAAATGAGCTTGTGTGTGTAGTGAATGCAAACCTGCATGAGTTTGTTCGTTTGTGAAATGTTTATATATTTCATACCATGATGATGGGGCCTCTTCCTCGCCACGCAGAGTCCATCCTCGTTCTCCTTAAATGGCGAGAGGCAGGGGCCACACAGGGAGGAGCCAGGCCTGCAGAGGTGGCGTCTCTCTTTGGCACAGTCTATATGGTAGCACTTACTGCCAACTGGGTGAGAGAGCGAGAGAGAGAGAGAGAGAGAGAGACAATTTCATTAGTATCCCAACCGCACTGCTGTGACGGAGAAATTATGCTTTTAATGAGGGCAGTTATATAACCGTCTTTGTGTGAAAAGAAGTACTATAAAAATGCTCTCAATAAGAGATGCTTCAACTTTACAACTCCTTTCATTAGTGGATGTGTCAGCTCCTCTGCTCTATTCAGAGACGAAACATCTGCCCTCGATTAGAGCGTCTGCTGATGTCAGAATTACATCACAGCGTCACTGAGTTTTTGAAAATAGTTTTTGCTGTAACCTCATTGCGGCTTCCATATGGGCGAGGTTTGCAAGATAGGATGTTAGGACCGTAAGAAAGGTACATTTTGAATCTATTTCTGCATTATGCAATGTGGTAAGCGGGAGCCCCACCTGTTTGACAAACCGTGTCAGGTTAAACCAAAGTCAAGAGTGATCTACAGCTGCAGTCTCACAATCAGGTTACATAACCATTTGGCCTGATTACTGATGGTTTGAAACAAATACAGAGCTCAAACACTGTATTTAGATATACACAAACACACAGCTTGTGGGATAGACACACAGGGAGAAGTGGGTCACAGAAACACCACAGCAGGTGTGTTTGGTAGCAGAGGGCAGGTGGAGCGCCGGGGTGCTATCAGAGCGGATAATGAGGTCGGCAGAGCTGCACAGCGGGCCGGCTAAAGGTGAACAGCACAGTGGGTGTTGATACTGACATAACAGACAGGAGGTGATATGTATGGTGGGAAGAGAGTGGATGAACCCGATATTTTGGAGAATAATGGGTCTGAAAGGTCAGGGTTGTTCAAGTCTAAAGGTGACAGAACTGTGTTGTAAAAAAAAAACCTTTGTATAAAAATAAAAAGGTTTGAGCTTGGCTGGTGCAGTAGCCAGTGAGACAGCAGCTTTTTGGGATTATTTATTTAGATATGTAGGCTAATACTTTAAGCATTTCAATGATCTATTGAAGTGGTCAAACAGGCCTACTGTATCAAACACAATGTGTTCATTACTCCCTGTGTTTTTCTGTTTTGCAACAGAGTGCAGTCGTACCTCCTTCCTTAACCAGATTTTTTCAATTGCTACACAAGAGAAGAGAATTACACATGACAGGAGATCGCTGAGGGGGAAATCTCAATGACCTCCATGGCAACAAGGCCAGGAACATCAGGAAAGATGAAGAACAGATAGAAGAGGGGCAGTGGACTGGGCACTGGTCTTTTGTATCTGTGTACACATACGTATATATGCATGCATACATCCATTGATACATTTTTAAAATATTTTTTACTGAAATAAAAATAGACCATAGGTTTATATTAGGGCTGTCAATCGATTAAAATATTTAATTGCGATTAATTGCATGAATGTCCATAGTTAATTGCTATAAATCGCAAATAAATTGCTCATTTTCTATCTGTTCAAAATGTACCTTAAAAAGGGAGATCTGTCAAGTATTTAATACTCTTGTCAACATGGGAGTGGGAAAATATGCTGCTTTATGCAAATGTATGTATACATTTATTATTAAAAATCAATTAACAACACAAAACAATGACAGATATTGTCCAGAAAGAAACCCTCACAGGTACTGCATTTAGTATAAAAAATATGCTCAAATCAAAACAGCTGTCAGTGTGTCAGTGTGCTGACTTGACTATGATTTGCCCAAAACTGCATGTGATTATCATAAAGTGGGTATGTTTGTAAAGGGGAGACTCGTGGGTACCCATAGAACCCATTTTCATCACATATCTTTAGGTCAGAGGTCAAGGGACTCATTTGAAAATGGCCATACCAGTTTTTCCTCGCCAAAATTTAGCACAAGCCTGGCGCTTTATTTAGCCTTCCTTCCTTTGCGACAAGCTTGTATGACGTGGTTGATACCTTAGGTTTACTAGTTTCATATGCCAGTATCTTCACTCTAGCTTTAAATCTGAGAAACTTTGACAGCCCTAGTATAGGGCCTAATATAGACCTGTTCTGCATCAGGTTCCCAGTTTAGATTGTGAGCTAAACCAGCAACTGTACCTCTCTGACAAGTGTTATTTTTTTATTAAAAAATAAAAAAGGGATTCAGCTTTGAGTAAAAACCTGAAGAATGTAAATGACTCTAGTTAAATATATATATATATGTATATATATGTATATATATGTATATATATATATATATATATATACATATATATACATATATACCTGTTGCTAAAGATAGATGAAAACATCTGTTCTGAACTTCTGTCATTAAATATGACAGAAACCCTAAAACCGTAGTTGAACTAAAAGCTAAAGAAAATGAATAAATAAATGCCAAATAGCTCAAATTAGCAAATCCACTCTAATTGAAACTAAGACTTTAAAGAAATAACTATGAAAATCTCAATCTTTCAACAGCATCACAAATGTGCATTGCAAACACCACACATAGCAAAACAAATACAAAGACACTCACACACACACACACACCCATGCAAACACACACAGTGTGACAAGTCTACACATAATTGCAACAACACCATGGGGAGATGGACACAGACGTCCACATCTCCTCATGGTCTGCCTCAGGGAGTGAGCGGCGGAGTGACGCATGTGTAATCTGAGAAGCTTTGTTTTCTGTTTGTGTCAACGACACAGAAAGAGCAGGAGGATGGGGATGTTTGTGAAACATCTGTGGCTGAGGGCCAATGGTTTTATTCACTGTTGTATTTATGGGTAGAAAACTAATTAATCACATTTGCCACAAAACTAACATGCAGGTGTAGGCAACTCCCGGAGTTGATCGTTGGTTGTTGTTTAAAGTCACGCTCTGTCTTTTTCTTTCTCGGCAACAACTCTGTCACTTCTATGTTTAATTGCTGCCTTCACCTGCTCGGCCCCGTTGCCAAGTTATTCCACATCCCTGTGAGTGCGACGTGCTCACGTGTCGAGCCCCCTCATTCCATCAAAGACTGCACACTCCACACCTTAATTGTTTTCTCTCCTCTTCCTCCCTCAATTGGCTTCTATTTTTACATGCCACGTGGCTTCCTTTTAATTCCCCTCCTACTCAGTTATTGCCTGTTATGTGTCCTTATTGATTTTCCTTCAACCCCCATGACCTTAGAGGAAAAAAAATATCACTGGAAATAGTCCTGTGAGTGGAATTAAGTCAGACGCGGATTCACTCACATCCAAAATATGACTGAATCTGTCTTCTAAAATCTCTTTCCTTCTCCTCACCTAACCCCACGAGTCCCGTCGCCAAATTATTCCACCGCCCATTTTATTTTGTAAAACTCTTTGATCCGATAGCTGCCTGAGGATCAAGTGCTGGCCCCAGATCAGGTGCAAGATGACTGCACTCATGTCACAGATCAAACAAGCCATTCCCGTCTACAAGTCCTTGACCTTCCTTCATTGTGAGGATTAGACAATTTAGAATAAACTTGTCAGATATGTGACAGTGTGTTTGTATATATGTGCTTGTTATTAGGGATGGAAATCACAGCGTAACTCTTATATGCAATACATTACAAGCACAACGATTCAAAGCCAGATCTGGCTCTTTTGTCAGTCTTCTGAAAGAGATTCTTTGTAGAGAAGAAGCAATAATTAGTAATGTATTACATTTATTCACTGCATTATGAAGTGCTTTCGGTTTCACAGATTTTTTTGGACAAATGAGATTAATAAAGGCTTTAGTCTCAGAGGTTTCTTTAAAACATACACACACAATAATTATGTTCACATGTGCTGTCATTTAAATGTCAGACAGCCAGTGATAAGAACAGCTCTAGAGTGAAAGTGTCTGTAGTAAAGGCACCTCTGTATCACAGTAGAGCGTATTATTGAGATATTGGTGCAATAATGTAGCAATAATCCATCGCAAGAGAATGTATCTCAGTGGATAGTTGAATCATTTACTGTATTTGTCACGACCTCTGGTGTCATCGTGCACAAAAAAGACAATTTGCAAATCCGGGCACATAAATGAGTCACTGGTGTCTAAGACAAAAAGAGAAGAGGCATTTAATCCCTGTTATGAAAGCAAGAGAGCAGCGTCCTCTATATTTCAAAACTCTGCAGTCTTTATTATGATGGAGCTAGCATCTCAGCACCTCTGGCCAGCACTACTTCATCTGTTATTCATGACGTTGGAAGTTAATATGGCGGAACTTATTGCAGTCACATGAATACAGATAATTATTCTCCTCACACACAAGCAGCCATATATACACAAACACACACACCCAGACGCAAACCAACTACTGTATGCGTGCTTCATTATGAATGTGTGACAACGGTGAGAAAAAGCAAAGCGAGTGTGAAAATCTGGGTAGAGCTGCGGTTCAAACCAAAAATGGTATTCATTATCATTCACCATCAGTGGCATGAAAACCTTTTTGTTCAAACTACATTGCGATAATATGATTTTGGTGCACCAAACCTCTTGAATGTCATTTTTTTTTTTACATTCGAAGCTTCTATTGAGGTTGTCAAATGAAGCTTCGAATGTCTGTTGTCACATTTCATAACATTATCATCCTAAAAAAAAAAGAGGACAAAAATAATTTGTTATGATGGTTATATAAATGTAATTTATGATACTGTTAGACCGCCCGGTTAATAGCCTACAGGTGCCGCCCTGCCTTTGTGTGCAGTGAGCGGCAGAGCAAACAGGGTTTTGACCGCAGTGAAAATAAATAACGCTCCAAACTTAAGCTACATTCTGGCAAAGAAAAATGGCATGGTGATTTTAAAAGGGTCCTTTCACTCTGACCTCAAGATATGAGAACGAAAATGGGTTCTATGGGTACCCACGAGACTAACCTTTACAGACATGCTCACTTTATGATAATCACATGCAGTTTGGGGCAAGTCATAGTCAAGTCAGCACACTGACAGCTGTTGTTGCCCGTTGGCCTTGAGTTTGCCATGTTATAATTTGAGCATATTTTTTTATACTAAATGCAGTACCTGTGAGGGTTTCTGGACAATATTTGTCATTGTTTTGTGTTGTTAATTGATTTCCGATAATAAATATATACATACATTTGCATAAAGCAAGCATATTTGCCCACTCCCATGTTGAGTATTAAATATTAAATACTTCATAAATCTCCCTTTAAGGTACATTTTGAACAGGTAAAAAATGTGGGATTAATTATTAATTAATTAATTAATTAACTATGGACAATCATGCTATTAATCACGATTAAATATTTGAATCGATTGCCAGCCTTAGTTGTGAGTTTTGGAAACGATTATATCCATCTTTTTTCAATAAATTTTGACTTGTAGATTTTACAATGCTCTGGAGTTATTGGAAATGTTTGGAGTCGGAAACAATCCAACGCAGCCACCACTGGAATCTAATAATTCAACAAACAGTATAATACTAAAAATATTAGCGTGGCCTAATCTTTATCGGCAAGTGTGCAGAAAATACTGGGTTTAAACAGAATGAATAGACATGCAAAAAAATAAGGTGTGCAGCATGCTCATCGCGATAATTGTACGACAAAGCAGCTCAAATCTATTTACCAGCATAACAAAGGAGCCACAGAAGTGAATGTCAAGTCGCCATTGGAGGGTGGCCTTGCACCAATATGCCTCCCACACAGTGCTGTCGCTAATTAGAGAGCTCAATCAAGGAGACAGAGGAAGAGAAACACAAAACAAGAGACAGGCAAGGAGATGGCGATGGAACAGACACGTTCCTGCAGTACATCGGGTCGTTTGGTTATCGGCGAAGACAGCAGAGGTGTTAAAAAAAACATTATGTAACGCGGGGACTCAGAAAGTAGTCCTTGGAACGAGTGAAAAATGACTTTCTTAACCATCTGCTGCTGCTGTTGCCAGGCTGTGTGTTCAGCAGCAGCTCTGCCAGAGAGAACTGAGAGGCAAACAGAGGCATTCTCACACAGCCTGGAAAACACCCACACTCACATATACACACTTTCATGTCACCGTTAACTTGTGCTCGTTCAAGCTGTTCTACAGATACAATGCAACAAATGTCACCCGATCTGTAATTGTGTGACTTAGAGAGGAAATAGGAAATGGGAAGGCCAGGAAGGGTCACGCACTCCCATTGTGTGCAGTTCCTGACCCTCCGATAATGGACAGGAAGTAAGACAAACACTCCAAATCAAGTGGAAACATTTAAGAGCTCTGCTTGGGCCTCTTCACTGGATATGTAACCAGGCCGTTTATTTCCACATGGATTATGCGTGCGTATGTGTGCTCATGTGTTTGTTGCGTGGCTTTTTGTGTAACCATGCTGCTATGCTCCTGTTTATTCGCAATGCCTCACTCCCAAATGACAAAAACAAACAAATGCCGAACAGCCTGTTTCGACGGCTTTGTTTTCATTGGCATCAGCTGGGACAAGCGCTGCTATTGTATGCTGCGAGTTAGGATCAATGTGACAATATGTTATGTAAGCCATAAGACAGAGATATTGCATTACTGATTATACAGTGCTAGCTATCCTTTTTTCGACCTCTGGCCAAGCGTCATCTACTTCATCCATGGCGCAAATAGGGGATTTGTTGGACAGAAATGCAGTTAAATGGTTTTGAATATTTCCGATAAAACCTTAATGGACTGTCTTAATATAATTTTTCCATCAATGTGATGAAGTGTCATGATTTCTTAAGGAATCCATTTCAATAATGGGTTTGCAATGAATTCATCTTAATTTAATCTAGTTAATCTAAAATGAGGTTCTCAATTGATTTTACATATTGATATGACATAAAATGACATATGCCATGATAGTGGATTTTTCCATATTACGCACTACTAGTGTGGGCAGTAAGCCAAAGCAATTCCAGTCAACTGTAGAACTGAGTTTCTCCACAAAGAATCACGTAAAAGCAGCACTTTAAATCTTGTTTACCAGAGATGTGCTCATAAGTTTCTTGGAAATAAGTCATTCGGCAAGAAAAAAAAGCATAAAAAAATGACTGATCAACTAAAGAAATCTTAGTTGACTAAGACCACAACCACCAATTAGTCAACTAATCTACTAAGAGGGGGCAGCCCCAGTTGGTAGTATATAAAATATCCACTCCAATACAATCTATTATGAATTTAATAACATACCAAAAAAAACAACATCATTAATTTTCTTGATTAATCGATTACTTGTTATAAAATGTCAGAAAATGGAAAAGAAATGTCGATCGGTGTTTCCCAAATGTCTTGTTTTGTCCACATCTCAAAGACACTCAGTTTACTGTCATAGAGGAGTAAAGAAACCAGAAGATATTCACATTTAAGAAGCTGGAATCAAAGAATTTTTACTTTTTTTTCTCCTTAAATTACTCAAACGGATTAATTCATTTTCAAAATAGTTGGAGATTCAAGCCACTCAAGGAAGTGCAACGCCCACCAACCGACGTGAACCATTGTCTATAAGACAGATGGAGGCCGAGAACATACAGCATAACAAAAATTCACACATTTTGTACTCCTTGGATGAGATACTTGGCTTCGCGTATAGCCAGGGCATTAAAAACACACATAGCGGAAAAAGCTGCCACATCAACTTAAATAGCTTCACTTCTCAGAAAGCAGCGTCAGAAAGCCTGGAGCCTGAATTAGATGACTAAATGCGTGGAAACTGTCTACCTTATCAGTTTCAGTACACTACTGTAGTGTAGGTGTTGGGTTCCCACCATAATCTGATGTGGTGACTGCTACATGTAACATTTTTTGCCATGCTCGGTGGAAAATGGGGCATGACTTAGCACCTGTTTAGCACACACGCAGACACACGATACTGCTGAGGCAGGAAATACAGAGTACAGAGTAGAGACACGTAAAGGTGAAAAGGAAGTGCATCGCTAAAAAGTCAAAGAATGGAATCTTCAATGGAATCAAAGTTCGTAGACGGTGAAACAAGTCTTTGTTTTTTCAGTCATGTCTCTCCTTCCTTATCTCTCACCGCGTCTGTCATTTGTTTTTTCTATTGCAGTAAATTCTGTCATGTCAGACAATAATGAGTCTAACCCATTAAACAGGGGATAATTACTGTGTCATTATCATTAGAGTGGAGCAGAACACCCCGCAGCAAACAGGAACAAAGGTTAAAGGGATTTATACAATGGCGGCAAGTATATGCGGCAAATAAAAGCTTCCTGATTTAGTCTGTTTCCATTTTCTTTTTAATGGTCATCGTGTTTGTTGGCCTCTGGCTGGTCCTGTTGCTGATGCAGTTACTGAGCAACGGGATTGACCAATGTAAACCATTACTCCCAGATTGGTGGGGCTGATTTGGCTCACAGTTACCTTCAAATTACTTTTCAATAGCAAATCTGTTTTTTTTACCCTGTGTCATGTTATCAAAAGCACTTGCAATCTAAAACAGACAGATTTCTAGGTATGGTGCTTCTATGTAAAACATAGACACATGTTCTTGGTAAGGATGTGGCTGCACACAAATCTGCAAACATGCATGCATGCAAAACCGCTGACATAGTAAATTGGCTGCAGGATCGGGTTGATAAAAGACACAACTGTTGGTACTAAAACTGAAGGAGCATAGTGCGTTTCATTCCAGCTAAACTGTGCTGACTCTGGCTTGATCAAATGTCTGTAAGCGCACTGTAAGTTGATTAATTGTGGCCCTCTCATTTCCTGGAGAGGTCTGGTATAGCCGACGGCAGAGGCTCTCAAATGAAGAAGCCAAAGAAAGCGAGAGAGTGATTTGAAGAAGCCACCACAGCAAAGCCTTGGCTGACCGCTTATTTTTCAGACCTCCAAATTGAGACAAGGACCACAATGGGGCAGATCAATAATGCGTTTCCTGTCTGTTGCGTAATTTCAGTATGATGGTTACCGCCATATAATTGGGTGGTCATTTTCCCTTTCTGTCACTGACGAACGATGGAGATGTCAAATCCCCTCAAAGACCACACAAGCTACAAAACAGATCCATTTGAAACCAGATGGAGCACGTGTTAGCGTTAAACTGCAGAGACAGCAAGGCTCCAGCTCGGCTCCGATTGGTTGTTTTCCTCCGATCTGTGAAATCTTGCAGATGCCATTAGGAGCACCGGCGGACACAGAGGCACATGATTTTTTTTCAGATTACCTGTCTCATGCACTACTGTCAGGATATAATGACCATTTTATAAAGATAACTTTTCTTAATCATATTTGCTCCAATAATACCCACTGCAGCTTTAATCCCCACTCATATGAGGATACTAATCATTACGTGTGAACCCTGTCATCCTCTCAGTGGTCTTTTTGTCGCGTGGCAGTGTGCTTGTGTCGTCCCCCTTGACTTTTCATTGCCTTTCAATCCCCACTACGACGTACGCAGATGACTAATTTTGCTGCAGGGCAAAAAAAGGTGATCGGAAAACACTGCAGCCTGTGGCTGTGTGCGTGTGCGTGTGTGTGTGACAGTGCAGATATTAATCGTTAAAGATTAATCCTGGTGGAAGAAAAGGCCAGAGGCAGTGGCTCTCTGAATAATCATCACACCAGTTTCTATGTGGGCTCGGTGAATGACAAACCTGGCATTTACACGTGGCAGCACAACAATGATCGAGCTGAATTAGAATATTGAGAAGTGAAGATGATGTTTTATACTTTCTACAAATCCTAGAGCAGCGAGAACATGCAAATAAATCGGTGAAAAAGTTAAATTTTCTGCGGCTAATTTGACGTCGGCTGAATTACACGACAAATTCTGCATTTTAAGGTAATTAATTCTGCATCTTGGCCAGCAGACTAGACATCATTTATGTAATCAATTGGGTTTATGGAGATTTTGGATTACTTCCATCCCAAGAACCAAATGTTCTGTGAAAGCTTTCTGGCATATTTACACATGATGTGTCGACATTTGCTGAATCAACCACCTGATTACTATGCACATCATGCTGTTGTCACACACCAGTAAAATCACCCTGAAACCTGACTCGCTGTTAATACTGAGTGTGCTTTTCAAGGTTCTGTAGATGCCTCAAATATATTCAACAACCTTTCATAAAGTACAATTTACTTAAAAAGTGCCCATAGAGTAGATATGACTCCAATACAATTCCTGAGGCTACATTATACAATGTGCTATAATCACTTATTTCACATAGGAGTGAAAAAATGTGCTATTTCGCCTCGTCTTGTTATTTCAACACAACATACTCTAACAAAGGCCCACATACTGACACACTGTCACACATTGTTATCAACAAGCTGCGTTCAAATATAACAGGTTTTGGAAAAACAACACAAAAGATCTGATGACTGCTGATGACACCAAACATATTATTCTTTTCTGAAAGACGCAAAACAAGAGAGGCAACAGTGTATTGACAGCTTAGTCTGTCTCCATCTTGTACAAAATTATGATTTCCGAAAACTTCTCTACGTCACAAAACCATCTTTTTCCCCGCAGTTGTCTGTCAGCACTTGAGAGAGGAATTAATGACATTTGCATTGGTTGAATTTTGATGAAAAGCGGGTCATCGACTTCACAAATTTCCCCTACAGAGGCAAAAGATCACCGAGACTGCGTCACATCCTCTCCGTCCTCTTTGTCGTGCGCAAGCCAAATGAAGCTACACACCCTTTTGATTTCATGCACGGACGTCAGTGAGCTGGAGTGAACCACAACGGCTGCATGTGTTGGCATTGGTTGGGTTTATATTTTGGTGGGAATAAATATACTAAAGTCTAGACATTCACACAAGCCTGTGTCCAGGTCAAGGCAGTAAGTGTTCAGTGCTAGTGCTAGATAAAGGCTAAAGATTAGGCTACATGTGAGAGTCCAGCTGTTGGTTCTCCCACAGGCTTTCTGTGTTGAAAGCTCAGAAGCAGATTATCTCCCCCGCACACATCAACAGCAATCATCACTGTGTGGAGACCCATTACACACACACACAAACAAACAGGCATAAAACTCAAAGACTGCACTCAAATATGTATGTATCCAATAGCTAAAAAAGTGCTCAAACCAGTTTCCAGATTAACCAGGAACTAAATTGATCAGAGAATGTATTTGCGTGCGTGCGTGTGTGTGTCAAAGTTAACACGACAATAATGCATTAACGCAAATTCGTTTTAATGCCACTCATTTCTTTAACGCAATCGAGCTTTCGGAGGTTGTAGCAGGCTCAATTTTAAAGCTAGAGTGAAGATACTGGTGTCATAAGAAACTAGAAAACCTAAGGAAGCCATGTCATGCTAGCTCGTCTAGAAGCAGGCTAAATAACGCTCCAAACTTATGCTAAATTTTGGCGGGGAAAAACTGGCATGGCTATTTTCAAAGGGGTCCCTTGACCTCTGACCTCAAAATATGTGAATGAAAATGGGTTCTATGGGTAGCCATGAGTCTCCCCTTTACAGACATGTACAGTAGTCATTGTTTTGTGTTGTAAATAGATTTCCAATAATATATATATACATACATTTGCATAAAGCAAGCATATTTGCCCACTCCCATGTTGATAAGAGTATTAAATACTTGACAAATCTCCCTTCAAGGTACATTTTGAACAGATAAAATATTTGTGAATAATTTGTGATTAATCGTGAATAATCATGGACAATTAAATATATAGTTACAGTTTAGATATAATATAAAAAAGTACAAACAATAGCTTGTTTGACCCATTTTCCAAACATTGTGAAGCACATTATTATATAGCCTAGCAGTAGGCTATTGTTTTTAAAATTACACTCAGTAACTTCACTGTGATAACCACCATATCTGAGATATTATATACTGGTTAATCAACTTATCCAAGCAATATTAAATCAATATAAACACTTAAAAAAGCAGCTATCACTACCACTATCATCTGTTTTGGGTCTGTCCAAAAGTAAATTCCTTTCGGCGTAAGATTTACACAGAATTAGTTACTATATTTGGTACAAACATAGTTTTTAAGTGGGACGTTCTCCTGTTTGGTCTTCTACAAATATTAAAATATATACAAAATACTTATTTGGAAGTGTAGCTGCTAGAAAAGCAATTACTAAGAATTGCTTAAACCAGATACCCCATCATAAGAGAACTGGTATGATGTAATTTATGAAATATTTGTAATGGAAAGAATTACTTTCTCAATGAGGCTTCAAGGAACTAAATTTGAGGAAATTTGGAAGGAAGTATATTTCCCCAAAACGCCCTTCTTTTGTTTAATTTTTCTTTTTTTCTAAATGTAAATTCTTTTATTATTATTATTTATTTGATCTTATTTCACATGAAAAGCACCCCCATGTTCTATCTGTGTGTTCTATAATTTCATTCTAAAAAGTGGAAAAGTTGGTTCACTTCATATTTGTATCTAATTAAGTATGTTTATGTAAATGTCTGAGTAAAACCAAATAAAGGAAAAACCAAATGAAAAGAAAAAATATATATGTATATCACTATGTACATATATATATATCACTATGTACATATATATATATCACTATATACATATATCACTATATATATATATATATATATAAAAATATATCACTATATATATATATATAAAAAATCAATATCAAAATATATATGAATATATATATATCAACATATATATATATATATCACAATAAAGGACTATAAGTTGTCTACTTCTACATGGATCTCCCATTAAATTGGACCTACTCTTTAACATTAGTGTAATATTAACAAAATACAAATATGTGAGCATCATACAAGGAAATGCATTGAGTAACTTAACAAGGAAGGGTATGTGTATTTATTTTCTCACCATTGTTCTTTCCTTGTAGCCTACTCTTGCCTCACTTTAAGGCTACCCAGGTGCACCTACTTGTCTAACCTGATTCCTCTGTGTTTGTAATGTGTTTTGGTGTTGTGTTTATTTACCTGGTAGGCTAGCACTGACAGGGGCGACACAGAGGAAGACCGCGGCGAGCAGCAGCAGCGAGGCCCGGCGCAGGCGTCCGTTCCTCGGGCTGGAGAGCAGCAGCATCCTGGGGGTCCTCTCTGGAGGACGGAGAACCGCAGACGGGGGACCGAGTTTGTTGTTGTCATTCCCCCATTTCCTTCTGTTTTATGTTTGCTTTTTGTTTGTTTGTTTTAACGCTAGAAAGCTTCAGCACAAAGTAGACACACAGCAATATAAGCCGAGCAGGTAGAACCGGGACGCAGTCTGTGACACACTGCGCACTGTAATCCTCCGCGGCGGGGCTAAAGATAGCGGAGCTTCAGCTTCAGGGTGGGTGTGTGTGTGATGCTCATGTGTGCGTGGGTGCGTTCGACATGATGCCTTCATGGTCTCCTCGTAAACTCAGAAATAAAATCCCCATAATGGTAGGAAGACAGATTCAATCTAGGGTTAATAGGCTATATTTATGTTTCTACTAAAGGCAAACATGACAATTAAACGTTAAACGGAGTGAAAAATGAATGCAAGCAAAATAGAGCAATCACTAAAATATAATTATAGTTGAATATTGATTTTCTGAGTAGCCAGTAGTAGTATCTTTTCTTTTTCCTTTTTTAAATTTTTATTTTATTTATTTATTCATTATTATCATTATTATTTTTATTATTATTATTTTTTCTTCTATTTTTATATATATGTATGTATGTATGTGTATGTATATATATATATATATGTATGTGTGTATGTGTATATGTGTGTACGTGTATATATGTGTGTGTGTGTGTGTGTGTGTGTGTGTATGTAGGTCTGTATATATATATATATATATATATTTATTTATTTTTCCTCTTCTTATTATTATTATTTCATGACTTATTTGTGGATACTCTCCCAGTGTTGTATTCTCTACAATTTGAATTTTATGTATCCATGATTGAGAATCAGTTAAGTCCTTTGTGGCCAGCTATGGCTGTCTGTGTGTATGTTGTTGTTGTGATTGATTGATGTGTCACGGATGAGTGTCGTTCAAATAAACAAAAATTAACTTTCCCTGTATAGTGATTGTTCTATTGATTATTGACAATTAATAAAAAGACCTTTGAAAGAATATTGATTTTGAACTTTTTGATATAAAGATAGTCACTCTCACATCTTTACAACTAAAACATCAATTGGAATTCCCACTTTTAAATTTTATCTTAGCTCCACCACATGCTTCTGCAAATTCTTACAATCGAGATGATACCGTTTCCCACAGCACCTGAAGGCAGCAGCTTACTGAGCGACTACAAACAGGGCACAGAAGGTACGTTAGACGTGATGACGTGGTAAAACCGGTTTACATTAGATGCTTGGTTACATCTGATGGTTTACACACTGCTAGAGAGGTGCTGATAAAAAAAAAAAGAATAATCTTATTTTAATGCTGTTGAGTTTACTCTTTGTCAACCAATCATTCATTTTCTTTTATCAATTAATTAATCATTAAACAACACAGATTGGCAAATAATAGCCTGATGAAGATAGTGGTTGAGGGAGAAAGTTGATGAGCAAATAGTGTACGTTTGCCCATTTAACAGGATGTAGCAGGTGCAGTAAAATGATGGCACAAAACATGTTTTAAAATGTATGAATACACAAATAAACAAACATATCATGTATAATCTCTTTCTATTGTTGCCTATAAGTCTTTTCCAAATACAGACCAAATGATGAATGGCAGCTGGTGACAGTTTGTTTGCTTAGGGCTGAAAGACTAAACCAAACAAAAGACAAAATTCAGTGACCAGGGCAGAAATAAAAACCTTTAGGTAGCCACCATCACTTGACAATAGCTGTTTCTGTCAGTTATCAAAATGGACTACCGCCAGTGGAATATATATATGTATTAACACTGAAAACTAATAGTATAAATGTTTGTAAAAATAACATGGCTTATTTATCATGTGGGAATCATTGAATTTGAGGGCACCTGAATATTATCAGCTACATGACCACCAGGAACATCATACACTCAGAACTGTTTGAATCACCATATAAAATGTGCGAATCATTGTCTTTTGTCATCTTACCACTGTCATTTTATCAATGACGTCATCTCGAACGTCATCATTTCTCGTGATTGTGCTATTCTGAGGTAGCTGTTCCCATCTGGCACAAAAGGTCTCGAGGTCTGTCTCATCTTCTCCTGACAAAGGAAAAACAAAAGAGAGATTCAGACAGATACACATCCAGTGCATTTATTAATACACAAAACAAAATGTTGTTTTCTGCTTTTTGGACACGATTAAACCTCATGTTTCTCTCTCTGAATACTTCACAGTGTTGCTAAATTAGCTTCATGTAATGTGTGTAGAAGAAATATGTAAAGAAGTACATTGTTGTGGCTCCATTCTTCCTTACTGAAGTATCTGTGAAATAGTAGAACATTTTACAGTCTAATTCCACTCAAACACAACTTGACTGCTTTGGTGGATTATTTCTCTGTTGTTACAATGCTAAATGGCATTGTGTTTTACATCGTTGGAAAGCCTGTTTACCTTCACAATGATGTCCAACTTGTAAGGATCATGCATTTGTGGGATGAGCAGCACAGCTGATTATGTGGGTAACGCCCAAAAACAATTTGCTAAAATGCTCTGCCAATGGTAAACAGTGTATTCTCCTGTTGGTATTGACTCTTGTTTTGAGTTGTTTGGTGGGTTGGATGATTGAACTCTCAATCTCAGGAGCCTCAGTAGCAGTGGCAGATCCATACGCAGCCACAACAGCCTGGCACCTCCTCCTCATGCTGGTCACACGTTGCTGTGGGATGGCGTTCCATTCCTCAACCAGGATTCGTTGCAGGTCAGCCAGCGTAGTTGTGTTGGTCACTCTAACACGTACAGCACGCCCAAGCTGATACCACATGTTGAATTGGGTTGAGGTGTGGACTCTTGGCAGGCCGTTCCATTCTCTCTACTCCCACATTGTGGAGGTAGTCTGTGATAACCCTGGCTCTGTGGGGGGCGAGCGTTGTCATCTTGGAGGATGAAGTTAGGTCCCAGATTGTGGAGATATGGGATCGCCGCTGGCTGCAGAATCTCATCCTGATATCTCACTGCGTTGAGATAGCCTTCAATGATGACAAGCCTTGTTTTGCCAGGGACATCATTGAGGGAACACACAACCACGCTGGTTGACCTGCAATGAATCATGGTTGACGAATGGAACACCATCCCACAGCAACGTGTGACCAGGTTGGTGACCAGCATGAGGAGGAGGTGCCAGGCTGTTGTGGCTGCGTATGGATCTTCCACCGCTACTGAGGCTCCTGACGGTGTATTAAATGAATAAAGTGTAAAATTGCCAATATGTCTTGTTTGTTCCTTGTTACTGATAGAGAGTTCAATCATCCAATCCACCAAACAACTCAAAACAAGAGTCAATACCAACAGGAGAATACATAATCAGCTGTGCTGCTCATCCCAGAGATGCATGATCCTTACAAGTTGGACATCATTGTGAAGGTAAATAAACAGGCGATGTAAAACACAATGCCAAGTAGCATTGTAACAACAGAGAATAATCGACCAAACAGAAATTTTCAAACTTTTTTTCCCGAGTTTATATTCCTGACCTGATATATTCCACAGCTTCTGAATCTATAATGCAGGGGGGAAAAAAAGGTAAAAGGTTGGATAATGTGATTTCAAATTTATTGATGAGACTGCCTCAGCTCACAGTCAGAAACTAAAAAGATGTGAAACAGAAACAGGAGCCATGTCATGCATCTCTTTTGGCACTTTTTTTTTTTTTTTTAAACTTTCAGCCACTGATCAACAGAAACCTTAGAGAGCAGTTGAAAATTAAATAGCATGAAAAATGATTAAAAAAATAAATAAAAATCCCCTACATCGTGTCCACTGTCCTTTTCTCTGCTTGAACTGTAACACACAGTCCTGAGGTATACGGGTTGGCAAAGCCTCAAACGGGCTAAACAAAATAAAAAGTCATGTTGGATTAAGACTTCAAATTAACTCGGCAGCATCAGGAACAGGTCCACCGTACAATCATAAAAGAAAACATACTTCAATGAAAAGTGGTTTCCCCACACAAACATGAGCTCACATTTAATGTACCACAAAAGAAAAGAATCATGCTAAAAATTATTAGTCAGAGTGACGTGAATATGACTGATTAAAGAGTTATGCATCTTTCTGAAAAGTGATTACACATAAGAATGCCCAGAATATGGTTTAGTTTGCGTAGAGACCAGACAACTGTATCTATCATACTTTGGAAACAATGTACAGGATTCAGTTGGCCTTTCCAGATTGACTGTTACCATTTTAGATGAGAAAAAAAAACCTTGCTTTTTTCTGTTTTAAACTAACCCTGTAGAGTTTTCCTTATATTTTAAGGTGGCTAAAAAACATTGCATTATTGCACAATGTAAATGGTACAATGAATTACTTATTGCAACACACACAGATGAATGAATCTGCCATAGACGATCATCATCATACCTGCGTTTCAAAGTGCATAGCAGTCTGGGACTGCAGACCAAATGTGATGCTGCACCTGGTTGAACTAAACCAGAGTTACATGTAGACTTCAGTTGCAAGTTGCGAGATTTGGTTAATTTTGCAAAGTTTTCAAGATGACATGATAAATTACAATTTAATAATGACCACAGAGTTATTTCTAGGTTGGAAAAATTAGCATATAGACTGAAAAATCCAAATCTATGGTGCTCGATCCGACAGATTATTCCTAATCCCTTGCCTGATGACTTTGTGAAGACAGGAGGGTTTCGTCTGATAGCAAAAAAATGTTTTAGCTGAGACGCTTTCTTGGGTGTTTGTAGTCATTACACACACACACACACACACACACGCACACACACATACACGTTATAGCAAAAAGGAAATGCAGAACACGCACACAAACATTTCATCAAATGGGTCAACCCTAGCAAACTGCATTCACTCTTGAAATTCCCTGAAGTTGCTTACTAGTACAGAATAAAATTAAAATTGGCCCCAGCTCATCTCCTTCATCTACCACCATTATATTACTGAGAAGCTGCGGTAGCTAACGCCACCTACTGGCCAGGTCATATTCCATTCACCATCACCGAATATTTAACAGTAGTTGTTGATTAAGTGAAAAGGTGCACTCTACATTGAAAAAAACTGCATTGCATAAAAAACCTAGCTGAGTACATTTTTGCCTTATCTATGTTTTCCTCTAAGGTGAGGTAATTTTAAATTCTAGTCAGTGATCTATGTCATTATCATCACGGACACCTTGTATGTGCCTAACAACACTACAGGCTAGGTGTGGGCAGCACCAGCCCAGCCCATATTAACCTACAGCTTTTGGCCTTGAACTACCCAGTTTAGTCTCACGACATCCCTCATTTCAGTAGTTTCAATAAAAGCCACCACTTTGACTCCCCGTCTAATAAATGAAGAACAATCTTTAGATTTCAAAGTCAAGACAGGATGTGGCTATCACGCTGTTTTACTCTCCTCCATCGGCTGTAAACATGCAGGCTGGGTCAGTTAAGGGCTCCATGTAGGGCAGTGAGGGGCTCTGAGGCACACGCCATTCAGACACTGATGAGAGATCAGCGTTTGGAAACTTGGCTACTTCGGGATCGGTCGTGGTCAAGGGTTTGCGTCTTGTCCACTGTTAGAGTTTGCGGTTTGTGATGAATCTGCTGAACACGGTTCAGTTCTGTCATCCTCTGCTGCTTGTGAGCAGAACTGCCTCTGCTCTTCTTCCTCCTCTTCCTTAAGAAGCACCTCCTGTTTCTCCAAAACAAACTCCAAGGTGGGCCCTCTTGCTACTCCGTCCTCCAGCTCCCCCTCCTCCGCCAGGCGGATTTTGATGTGCACGCCGACCGGTAGGTCTGTCTTAACTGGACGATGAGGAGGAAAGCCAAATGATATGCAAAAATTGGAACAAGAACAGAGAAAAGAATTAAGATTTGATCAGAGAGGCCTTTCACAATGAAAAAAATATAGAGTATCGCCAGCCTTTAACCCTCCTCCTCCTGCTCCTCACCATGTCCCAACTGCCTCTCCTTAGGCAGCATCAGCACATCCACATTGTGATGTTCCTTCAGAGCTGCTGTGAGCACGGCACCCTCCTGGCTGAACAGGAAGACCAAGGGTACGGTGATGTCTTCAGTGGAGTCGCCATCTCCAACCATCTGGAAGAGGGGAGTGTCCTCGCTATTGCTCCCCTCGCGGTGGTCTGAGAAAGAGAATAAGTGAGCAATTGGAATGATTTCATTTCTTTGAGGTCTTTGCGTATTGAGCTTTGAGGTGCACTTAAGAAAAAAATGTGGTTTCAGCTCCTCTGGTAATCATCCTCACCTATAAAGATGACTCCCACGGCTCCTGCCTCCTGCAGCCGACGAGCCTTCACAGCAAACATGCAGTCCCCACGCAGTGCCAGGGCGATATGCCCTTTAAGCGCCACTGCATTATCTATTGGCCCACATGCAGTGTAGGGAGAGGCTTTCGTTATGCTGCCCTTCACCTGCAGCACAAGAGTTTGAGCGTGTTATTGTGAGTTATTGTTTTGAGATGAAGAGAAGTCCAGGTAAAACAAAGAGTGAAGATTCTGGTATCATATGAAACTAGAAAAACCTAAGGAATCCATTGGTATGTCATGTTAGCTTGTCGGGAAGAACGCTAAATAACGCTCCAAAATGTTTGCAAAATTTTGGCGAGGAAAAACTAGCATGGACATTTTCAGAGGGGTCCCTTGACCTCTCATATCAAACTCTGAGATGAACTGAGTCAAAACTGTATCTTATTAGATAAAACGGATGTTGACAAACTGCAGAATTTGCAGTTGAAAAAAGTTAAGAAATCGCAATATATCTTATCGCAATACTCAGCATATCGCAAAATGTTTAAAATCGCAACAAGATCGTATCGTGACTTAAAGGGACTGTTTGTAACTTTGTAAGCGTATAAATGTAGCGGGTCGGCACACATGCGCACTCGCATATGCGCGTTCGCGTGTAGCCGCTCGCTGTACCCTCCTCCTCTGCCTGCTCGCCCTCACTCAGACAGCTCAACTCGCTCCACCTCTAGACGTGAACGCGCGCTCACTACACACTGCAGAAGAGTTAGTTTAGCTTTGAGAATATCTAGTGAATGCACAGTGGACCTTTGTGTAGAAATAACTGCTGCAGCTCCTCCAGACCAATAGAGGTTTTCCGTGTCTTGTGAAGTGACGGAGCTCTACAGAGATTTACGTTGTCTTCTCGTTACCGACCGGGTGCCGGTGTCTCCTCTGCTCTCTCCGGCTGCGGGCGGAGAGAGCAGGGAGACACGCTGCAGAGCTCCGCTGCCTCAGCCTGCACTTAGGCAGGAAAAGCCAACACTAGGATCAGATCTAAATCATATTCATGGAGAGACCTTCGTCTCGTCAGCTAACATTACTGCCAAGCAGCTGAAATATAGAGTGTTATTGTGGTTTTAGCTGACGTGTGTCGCCTCACTGTTTTGAGCGATGCTCGTTCAGGTATATTTAGAGCGAGCAAGTGCGAGCCCGACGCTGACTTTCGTTGATTTCACGGCCACAGGTGTCGCTGTTAAGAAGTATTTCTGAAAGTTACAAATAGTCCCTTTAAGTATCGTGACTTAAGTATCGTGATAATATCGTATTGTGGGGTGATTCCCACCCCTAGTAATTGTAAGAGAAAATGTTTTTTCCTTGGTTTGTTAAGGTCCATTTTTTTTATCACTTAATAAACATCATTAAAAAGTTAGTGATTTCATAACTTTTAAAATGTTTGGTCATGTTATGATCATTAAACACCTGTTCCTTATAAAAGCTACACCACTTGCTGGGAGCTTTGATGCCGATACCGTATTATTATGTCACTTTGGCAGCTCACCCCGTGCTCCTGCTTGGTGAGGTCCATCCCAAACTTGGCAGGTCCCGCTGTGAGGACCGTCCTACCCAGATACGGGGGGGATATGAGCTGAACGACATGGGGCACCACCTCCTCCTCCTCCGGTGTGTGGCTCAACTCTGCCACCAGTTTGACACGGTACACCCCTTTATGCTCCTAAAGGGATTCATATTTAGAAAAACTCTTGTCATTGTTTTCATATAATGTCAAGTGTCATGTTTAAGTTAAGAAAGGGAAGTTCTGTGACAACTTTATGGTATAACCAGTTCAAATTGTATCATGGTTTATCAGGGAATATGTGGACATTGTGATACTGTATATTATAGTAACCTATATTCCAGGCATTTCTTAAATGTAAAGCCCCAATTTTTCACTCCATTAACACTGCTCCTAACCAACCATTTAAAAAAGCAAAATGAAATTGGTAATCCATTTACTGAGATTTGAATGATTTCATTTCCCCCCTCACTGTTGGAAACCTCATGATACCAGAGGGGGCATATTTACTGCTCAAGTAAACACAGGACTGAGCGTAGCATAGCTGATAAGATGATGAAGAAATCTGTTTTTTAAAAAAGCGCTGTCATTTGATTAAAGCAGCTTATAATTTTTCTAAATCCATGCGGCTCAAGGCCGTGTTATATATTCACACTTTGAAAGATAGAATTGGTTCAACAGCAGGTTATATAATTAACCTGTTTTGACAGCTCCGTTGAAGCATGTTTTGCTCACAGCATAATAATGTTTGGTTCAACAGGTCGTTTGAGTGCACCATGGGAGCCAAATGGGCAAAATCAGGATTTGCATGCTCAAAGAAAGCTGAATATTGTGACATTAAAACCTGCTGAAGAACACCCTGGTGATCCCCTTGTTCTACCTGCTGGGATTCCACTGCTGGTAACTTTGGAAAGCTCATTAGCGTATTGACATGACTGCTAAGCACAGAGGAAATCACAACAATGTCTAAAAAATGTTGGTGATATTTTTGACCCATTTTGCTCACCCCTGTAAGGCAGAAAGGAATTTCTCAAACAAGTACACATAGTAGATACAGTATATCTGGGTACAATACTGTTTCTGATTTATTTTGCCATCTGCCTGCAACCTCATGACTTAAAGCCTCATTGATCTTCTTAAATATCTGCAACTAGTGCTGAAATGAGAATGAATAACTTAGCTCCTTTAGCTGTAAAAAATGCTGTTTTAAAAGGATGTCATTGGGACAATGTTGTGCCTGAAGTTTTGGAGGTCTAGACAGGCTAAACAGGTGAGTATGAAGTAACTAAAAATACCTTCCGATTTCCGGCCTCTCCTACCAGGACCTCGTTCAGTGGTGTGAGAGAAATGCCCATGCTTTTCAAGAACTCTACCGGCTCCATCCCATTATCATGGAGCGGTAACTCAATTTCCCTGTAAGGTACAAAACACACCCAAGTTAAAACTCAAAGTAAATGTGGCAAATAGGTTTCAATGATGATTCCCCTCCAAAATCAACACACCTGACAGGTAAGGGGTGGAAGGCTCGCCCCACCCCGGTGAGGTACTTGTAGCTGTCCCGGATGGTTTTGGCAAACGAGGGGTTGTTGGGGAACAACGTCTCCATGCTGGGGCAGGAGTGTGTGAACAGATCTTCTTCTTGAGGAACAGGAACGGACTCCTGAAGCACAGGACCAACAGCTGAAGTAATTTAACTACACTGTCTAGTAATAATTTTACACACATATTGAAATATCAGCTTCTATCAATCAGAGAATGAAAAATGAAAAATGAGATATTTGTGATAAAAGCAAGAGCTCTCACCGTGTTGTTGCCTTGACAGGGCGGCTGGGTGATGGAGAGAGATACAGGGAGAAGGTGAGCCTCTGTGGTGAAGATGTAGTCGTCGATATCGATGGGCAGCTGGCTCTTCTCCGAAAACAGCAGGTACAGGTATTTAAACATCTCCGCCAGAAAGAACGAGTCCATCCTGCACATGATTAAACATTAAAACACATTCAAAAGAGATATTTTGAGGTTCCATTACAACAGTTATTTCATCAACAGAAAGGTTTTACCAGACCACACCTTCTAAGGTTACTCTTAAATATGAAACATGACAGTGTAAACTAGGGCTGACCCGAATGCTTCAAAGCTTCGACCAAATGCCATGGGAATTGACCTCCAAATCAGTATTCGAGTGCTTCAAGTTTGTTTTTTTTATATACACAAGTATGTAATAATTAAGTATAAATCCCCAAATAAGGAATAATCCCTCAACCGTATTCATATTCAACATGAATTATTATTAGATATTCTCAGACACATATCACTGTTTGTTGTGTGTAGAGGTAGGTGCATTTGTATACCTGTCTTCATGCGTCCCAGTGCGAACATCTTGCACAGCGGCAAACCCGCAAGGCACCCTGGCGTAGGCATTGAGCTTTTCCACGATGGACTGTCCCACTCTGAGGTAGTAGGGGTCGCCAGTGGCCTGCAGAGATATCGAAATATAATCTCGACCACACGTCGAATAAAAATGATTTGTGTACATATTTGTGCAAGAGTGGTTTCATTAACCAGCCTAATTATAACAAACGTTAAGTTTCCACTTTTTTGTATGTCTGTCTATGGTACTGTCCTGTCACCTTATAGAGGTAGTAGGTGCTTTCTGCAAACTCTGGTCTCAGTAGGTGTTGGCCCCAATGAACTCTGAACTCTGTGGTGAAAGCCTGCAGGCAGATTAAGCAAAGAAAGCAAAAGACGTTAGTGACACTAGCTTCTTCTAAGAATACTCTATTTACATTAATACACATATTTCATTGACAATAGGACAAAGAAGATTAGCCACAAGAAATTCCCATTCATTATTTCTTGACTTGGTATATTATTATAATAACTTATAATATATTTCATTGCATCATATATCTCAAACCGTGATGATTCGCTACAGCTGCTGCACACCTACTTGTTGATACATTACCCATCATCTTTAGTATGAATATGTCAAACTGTAACTTGCAGTGAGCTGAGTATTAGGCTTGGGCGATATGATGGTAGTAGAGATTTTGTTATATAATATTTATACTGAGGTAGTTATCCCTTCAATACTGGTCTTTCTATTGGGTTATTGCAGGCAGTGTTGTAATGAGAAGGACTGCTTAATGGAAATATTTTAATATTATATTATATTAATATTTAATTTGTTATGATTTTTTCATCATCATGATGAAGTACCTTTATTTGTCATATATTTAATTCAATGGATTTAATGGATTAGGCAATAGCTGACATTCCCATCTAATTATTGTTTTGAGTTTTCATTTGAATTTCCAGAAAGTTCACTACATTACAATATGGAATCTTATCTTGACATACAAGTATATACACTGTGATATACAATTTTATTCATATAACCCACCCCTATTGAGTGTTATAAATACTGTCATTAAATAAACAAAAAGAGCAAAGATTCTTTACCTCTGGAAGAAACTTGTGCTGTTTGGTGACTTGGTAAAGCATTTCATGAGTCTCAATAGCTGGCTTCAGATCTCCTCTCAAAACCTGTGTGAAAGAATAAATGTCACTCTAGAGACGACAATTTCTACACCTTCTACTGTGTTTTAATGGTAGTAAATGTGATCGATTAAAAAGGATCCCAGACCTGTAAGCCGGGGAAGAAAGCCAGAAGAGAGTCCATCCAGCTGCGCACGCTCACAGTGGGGTTGTGCATGTGTACGTTGAGCAGCAGGGGAGGCTGACTGATGTATTTCATAATGGCACTATAGTGCTGTTGCAGACAAACATGAGACGTAATATTAGAAAAAATG
This sequence comes from Sebastes umbrosus, assembly GCF_015220745.1. Classification (NCBI taxonomy): domain Eukaryota; kingdom Metazoa; phylum Chordata; class Actinopteri; order Perciformes; family Sebastidae; genus Sebastes; species Sebastes umbrosus. The sequence continues at coordinate 18,365,926 of NC_051287.1, forward strand.
TCTTCAACCCACAATCACAATAGGAACAAAATGGCAATTATGTTTGAACAGGGAGTACAATACAGCAGTTTGGATATAGATTTCTATGTGGGCGTACAGTGATGGGTGACTTACAATGTTGAACCTCTCCAGAAACACATTGTCTCCTAGAAGAATGTAGGCCTTCATCAAATATTCATAATACGAGTCGATACCAGCACCGACACCACTCTCTGCAAACACAAAAGTGAAACGATTACTAAAATATGGTTCATGTAAAGAGCTGTGGAATATGTACTGTATGTAGTGTCTGTGTATTTCTTAATTATCAAATGTTCAGTGTGTGGCATGGTTATAATAGTTTTTAATTTTTAATTTGTTTTTATTGTATTTTTGACTTTTTGATTTAATTTTAGTTTTCTTTTTAGGTAGTTTTTCAGAGTGCGTTTGCTAGTTTTAGTTTAGTTTCAGTTTTTCAGAAAGGTTTAGTTTCAGATTTTATATATTTAGTTTCTGTTTGTTTTTTGTTAGTGCCAAGTATAATGTCTTAAAAGTATGTAGCTACATACATACATGGTTGGAGAACTGTGTAGGAATAGAGTGCTGCAGGGATGACGTATTTTTATAGGCCAACCTGGAAGTTAGCATCGCCCTGGTTCCCTCGACAATGTCACGAGAGTTGATGGAAATTCACGCTGTCTCCTTTTTTCCATAGTGATAAATTATAGCTAAAAAATAAAACTGAAATGTATTTACATTTATTTGCTTTTCATCCAGGCAATATCTTTTCAGTATGGAGTAAGGATATAATTTTTTTTGTTTCTAAAAATATTTTTCATTGCTTATTTTCATTTTAGTTTCAGTTTTAGTTTACTTTAATAACCCTAGTGTGTGGCTCCAGTTTTCATCTCTTGTCTATACCAAAGTAGTACCAAAGGTTTGCCTCACCTCTCCGTACCCATTCTTCATTATGGATATTGATGACAGTCCCCACCAAGTCACTTCCCCTCTGTCTCCTCTGCCAGAGGACATCCAGAGCCTTCCTTGCATGTTCCTGTAAAACAATATAAGGAAATTATATCCTTAAAATGTCTCTGGTATAAACAGCTACATCATTTATATATAATTTCATCTTTCAACAGCTGGCATCAGTTTATATAGCCAGCTATAATTTCTAAGAAAACAGCTCTACTCTCTTATATCTCAGTCATTTTACAATAATGTGGGATATTACAAAACAAAATCCTAAACTCTAGAGAGGCAGAGGGAGGTAGTACCTCAAACACAGACTCTCCTGACAGTCTGCTGAGGGCAGCAAACTCCAGGATCATTGTTCCAGCACATGCTGTGCAGGTGTCCGACTCAGTGCCTGTGCGTGAAAGTGGGTTTAGGACTCCATACCGAAGATTCACCTGGAAAAAGGGAACATTAATATTATCACTTATCAACTCAGCTCAAATTATTTCTAGTTACTTATTAAATCAAGTAATATGTTGTTCATTAGTTCCTCTGTGGTGCACTGACTGCGAGGAACCATTCTCTATCAATGCAGTGAGTCAGGTTTCAGGGCAATCCATGATAAGATTTGACTGTAGGCTGTCTGCTCCATCTGCATATTATACATCTAAAACAAGACCTATGATATTTAACAATAAACTATGGAATACCTTAGGGTAGGGAAGGCCACTTGTGGTGTTAAAGGCAGGCAGTAATCGATGGCCCAGCTCTTTGGCCATGTGTAGGAGCTCATCACGATACCACTGCATCCTCTCCCCGCGCTGCCGTAGCAGGTCGGCCATCACGTGGGCTCCCAAAAGCCCTCTGGGGAGAATTAAATGAAGGAAGACAAGAAAGATTTTCTTTTAAAAAATACAAAATTAAACAGAAAGTTTGGGGTACTTAGTACTAATACACAGTACAAAAGTAAATAAATCACAGATATGTTTCATACCCTAAAACTCTGATGTTGGTCTCAAACACAGACACCACAACATCGTTGTCCAGGCGTACTTCTGTCACGGCCTTCCTCACTGCGTCCTCAAACTCATCAAGCTTGTTCAACACCTGCTCAATACACAGGAACAAATACATCTACTGTCAAAAAAAGGGGAAAAAGCCTGAAAACAAAAGCATGGAGAGGAAAAGAAACAGAAGCTGATCAAACTACTTTTATGCTTGTAATCAGAGAACTCACCACCAGGGTATCTAGGGTGTCAATCAGTGTGAGAGAAAACCTAGAGAAAAGGTGGAAAGACATGTTATGATGATGAGAGCTTCTGGCACAGCACAGTGGAGCTGGTGACCCACTTTGCCACTGATCCAGTTTCATATTAATGACCACAATCGGTTACATGTCAAATCTGTTGAATTTGCAGTGGAATTACATTATGCAACATGCATGGTGCATTAATGGATGTATTGTACCACAAGTCCATGACTTATTGCCTTCTTGTCAATTTGTTTGACTTAAATTTGCATCTAATTCATGCGTTCCTGAAAAACTGGGGCATCTACTCCGTGTCAAATTAAATCGGTTTGGAACAGCATAGTATTATAAAAAGATATGAGTCCTTGTCTTCTTTGAAGCTGCAAAATACTTTAAAAAAAAAAAGACATTACATAAATATTACATTTTGTGTTACATATTTGCTCCTATGCAAATGTATTCTGGACATAGGATTTAGTTATTTATCACAGAATAGAAAACCTGCATCGATGTTTTTACATTATGAAATATAATTACCTTTGCACCAGATCAAGTTGAAAGTATTTTTTGCTCAATTTAATGCTCCATTTTATTATATAAAACAGGTGACACAAAGAATCTCCACATAACTAGATGATACATTTAGATCAGGATGTTCACAATTAAAATAGGAAGGTGGATACAAAATTGGCAAAAATGTACGGGCGTTTCTATTTTTCTCCTTTGACGCTATCGATATCTTTAACATTCTCAGTAAAGAGTCAATCTTGAAAGCCGGCAAAGGTTAGTGTGGGAACAGATATAATAAACTGGACGGAATCAAGCAAATGTATGGCGATAACGTGTAGTTACATTTTCACAATCAGCACTCAGAACCAGTTACTGTACATATTAGACTCTTAAAAGTGTGCATGTTGCTTTGGTCTAAACTGGTGGATTAAAACTACACGGCTTGTTTGTTTAACTGCAAATTTAACTTGCAAATAAAGGAATATCTTATCTTATATCTTATCTTTAAGGAAATTTAACTGAACTTACTTCCCCAAGGAGTCATCTATGTCCCCTCTATTGGGCTCCTGGCCACGGACTCTCCCCCTGCAGCTGAGAGGCATCAGCTCATCTGCTGGATAGGCATATTTCTGCAACACAAACAACAGTCTTCAAGTCTTCAAGCAACATTTAGCAGCCCACAGAAAAGGTGTCATTAAGGAAGGATGGCTGGAGGGTTGAACATTCTCTCGGAGGGAAAAAAAACAAACTAGCAGCCTAAAGCTAAATACTATACACAACTATTGGACCACTTGTGGAACTGTTTTTTTTCCCACTCAACATTTTCTCAAGATTTTACTTGCTACCTATTTCAGCTATATATAAACATTGAGATTGAGGGTCGGTTTAAATTTGGTGTCCGAGACTTAAATCAGTTTCCAATTAGATGGCTTCAATTAATTATCGCTGAGGTCTGAGAACAAGAGCCAAACCAAGAAATCAGCCAGTCAAATATAAGTAACAAAAAAATGTAAGTAAAGAAATGCAAAAGACTTGTTTGAGATAGTTTATAAACAGTGGTATCTATAACACTGAGCAGTTCATTTTTCAACTGCAAATACTCAGTTCATATCTCTGTCTAAATCATTTTAAAAATAAATTTAAAAGATCTTTATCAAAAACGTTTGTTTGTGTTATGTGATTATGTAAAAAAGAAAAATGAATATTAGGATAATAGGAATTAATATTAAGGGTTTCTTCCAATGCCAACGACAGTGCTTCACTCATAAATGGGAGAATCTCTTCTCTGTGTGTATCCTGTTCTTCCAACACTTATTAACGCCACTCTCCTCAACTAAAACAACTTATTGTTGTCACCAGTTTTCTCTCTGCCCCGTCCCTTCTACCTAACATCTCCACAGCTGCTGCTCCTTTCTCCATATCTCACTCTGTCAGGTCCAGTTTCAGTCTCAGTCTCATCTCTGAACTTCCGGCAGAGTCAAGCCACCCATGACCTGATCATCTCTGTACACTCTCATTGCTTGCTTCTCTTGAGAAAAATCCTGACTTGAATCCATCTCTGTCATCAATGTCATGCAACAAAATCCTGCATGTTAGCCTTCTACATAACCCCACTAAATCAAACCCAACTGCACTCTGTCCAACCACTGATTCAAGCTTTTCTTAACTGGATGACCCTGATGAAGGCCAAATGACAAAACGTGTTAGTCTCACAATAAAGTAGTTCTTTATACCACAAGTGTTGCTGGGGTTTTGACCTTTTCAGCTTTTCATAACTTCCCACTTAAAATTATTAAAATGATTATATCAAAGTGAACACCTTACCATGTAACTGCCGTAAGCATGATCAAACATTTCAATGATCTGGTCCCTGCAAAAAAAAAGGAAAATATAAATGAATCAAATGGCAAAAACACAAATAGTTTTACAAAATTGCAAATAACTTCAATAGCCACTCATTCGCTAACACATAAAACAGCGTTATAAACTGGGGAAAAAAAGTTCGGAAACTTGTGTTTGGTGGATTATTTCTCTGTTGTTACAATGCTAATTGGCATTGTGTTTTACATCGTTTGAAAGCCTGTTTATTTACCTTCACAATGATGTCCAACTTGTAAGGATCATGCATTTGTGGGATGAGCAGCACAGCTGATTATGTGGGTAGCGCCCAAGACAAAATCTGCCAAAATGCTCTACCAATGGTAAACAGTGTATTCTCCTGTTGGAATTGGCTCTTGTTTTGAGTTATTAGGTGGATTGGATGATTGAACTCTATCAGTAACAAGGAACAAACAAGTCCTTTCATCATGTTAAGGCAGGAAGACTCATTGAACTTAAAGGAGAAATACCCTCTCAAATTGCCTCTGTGCCCCTCTCCATTTCATTGTATATAAAGATGTAATATATATTTATTGTCCATGTCCACCTGCACAACCCCTCCACCCTTATGTGGCCATGCTAGAATGAGATTAAATGGACACATTTTTAGCGTGACATTAACACACGTGACTTAAGAAGACCATTGGCAGAGCATTTTGGCAAATTTTTTCTTGGGCGCTACCCACATAATCAGCTGTGCTGCTCATCCCACAAATGCATGATCCTTACAAGTTGGACATCACTGTGAAGGTAAATAAACAGGCTTTCCATAGATGTAAAATACAATGGCAATTAGCATTGTAACAACAGAGAAATAATCGACCAAACACAAGTTTCCGAACTTTTTTTCCCCAGTTTATTTTGTCCAGTACGGCTCACACAATGACAAAACAACTTTTCATTTTGGTGGCATTGACCAGTTTACTGACACAATAACTAGGTTTTGAAGCATGAATGAAGTGTTTTGGGTGAGTTTCTACCTTTTGCAGACATGCAATAGAGTTGTGATGAACTGTCAAACAGTTGTGATAATTGCACTTACAGTTAAGACAATGATAAGACTGTTTCAAAAACTGTAATGAATATAACTTGTCAGTGTGTCTCCATTTGTGTGCAGCAAGTGGGAGAGCAAACAGTTTTTTGACCACATTGAAAATGTTTTTTAAAAGGCTAAACACCAACAAATATGGATTAAAGCAGAATATTTCGTTAGACAAAAACATGTGAATTTTGGAAGTGATTACATCTCTCTCTTTTTTCAATTGAATTTTGACTTTACTGGGTTTAAACAGAATTTTTTGAATTGTTTTTTATGCAGACTTTTTTCCCCAGTTTATATGTCAGTCTACATATCATTCTTCACCTGATAACGGTCTTCTCCTCTGGTGTCATCGTGCTCTGGCTCTCTTGACATCTCGCCCAGCCAAGGAGACTGGTGACCAGCAGGGTCTTCAGCAACATCCCAGTGCCACCAGATGTGTGGACCACTCCCCAGTGCAGTCTATTTCCTATTCTCTTCATTTTGTCTCTTCTCAGATTAATCCTAAATATTGACAAACAAACAAACTCCTGTCCTTTTGTCCAACCTCCCACACAAAGTCAAACAGTCCAGCAGGCACAGCTGTCCTCCTTCATCATCATCCTCATTCAGGTAGAGAGTCTGAGGCTGTAGAGTTTCTACCTCCCAGCCCCATGTCCATAATAAGTCCACTGTGCTTGTTGTTGTTGTTCTGTAGATGATCCAGTATTGTTTACGACCACCACATGTGCCCACTGTGCACTTCAGCTGATCGTATCCATGTAAACAATAGAGGCAGCTATAGCTACAGCTGAGCCTCCATACACACAATGACTGGTATCCTGTAAAGACCTGACCACGAAACACTGGCTGATTAGAGAAAGCCCAACTAAAGCTAACAGCACACTTAAGAAAATATGTAGGTAGTTACCAGATTAAGACAGTGTTGCTAGGCAGCTAGCCATGTTGCTAGGCAGCCAGCTAACGTTAACAAGTTGCTAGTTAGCCGTCAGTAATGCTAGTTAGTTAGCTTACTAGCTAAAGAAAGAAAGAAAGCTGAACCAGCATTTTAGTCTTAAAGAAATGGTTCCCTCGCATATTAAACTGACATGTCATACAGTTAAATGGTCGCTGACACGTCCACAGATATCACTACGGACGTAGACAGTACCCGGACGTCGAGTAACCGAGTGAGCTGTCAAAGAACCAGCAGGCTGTTATGCTAACCGGCTAGAGGGGGCTGTGGCTGCTGTGTGTTATATTCTGCCCTGAGTTTAACCTGTCAGGTAAACTTTAAACCCCACGTAGGCTAACGTGAAGTCTCCCCCTTCAAGCAAGTGACACTCTTCAAGTAGTTAAGATATATAAGATTCAGATGTGTGTGCTTGTGATCGCAGTCTGACAATGTAACAGACGTTGGGTTGTTGTCCAAGTTGGGAAGGAAGATCCCCTGGCAGTCTGTACTTAGGGCACGGAACTCTATAATTCCACGCGTCACATGCGTCATAAGGTGGGCGGAGTCAAGGAGGATGTGTGTCAATCATACAGTAATTTATCAGTAGGTTATTTTTAGAGATGTTCCTGGAAGGAATAACTTAACCCAAACCCTTTATGTATTTTATCTTATATAATACACCCATGTAGATGTTAACTAAATTTTTACATTCATGAATGTTATTTAGTATTTTAAACATGAACTCAATGAACTTTGTTTTGTTACCACTCTTATATAGTCATATTATTTCTTTATATTAATCTTGTGTCTAGGTGGAGGCTTCAGATAAGCCCAGTGGGCTTTTTGCCTCTTCCTGCACTGTATATTATTCATTTATTTTTTTTATTATGTTGTATGGTCTTAAATAGTGCAAAACAAATAAACCCATAAACATCATTGGTTGAAAAGTATCTGTAGGCAGTATCATCCACAAATCCTTATATCTTATCTCACAACTTTTTCATATCTTATCCCCCCCACACACACACATCTGTAGTGTCTACAATTAGCCACAAGATGTCGCCCTTCTCCTCTCAGTACATCACTTCCATACCTTACTGTGCATTTTATGCATTTATTTGTTTACACACTTGACCAGTGAGGATATTTTAGGCTAAACTTCTAATTTTGCCTCAGGGTGTTAAGTAAGGCTACCTAGGATTTTTTTTTGGACTAAACAAGCCCTTAATTTTGTTAATTGTGCATAATTACAAAATAGTCTATAATTTGCTATTATTTACATCTAAATTATCTACATTTAGTATTTAAACCTGCAGTAGGCAGAATGTTTTGGGCATTATTGTGCAAAATATCCTTAATAACCTTTCAGCATATTGTAATTCAAGTGTTCTGAGAGATAAACTTCTGCACCTCCTCACGGCTCTGTTTTCAAGCTTTAAAAAATCTAGCCTGTGATTGGAGACTTTGGCCAATCACTGGTCATTTCAGAGAGAGAGCGTTCCTATTGAAAAAACTAGGGAGTGCTGATCTAATATGAATCAATATTCTGTTACTGTAATGTATTGTAGTGTAATTTTTAAATGAATCAATTAAAATATGAATGAATCATTCATATTAGCAAGTAATTACTAATTAATATAATCCAACAATGTAACAGTCTATAATTCTGCTGGCATATCCAATGTTCCATTAGTTTAGGTTCAGGAATTGAGTCCCATCCATCCAAGAGGTGATTCAGTATGATCATGGACCTTAACCACAGCGTCACACCATCTAGCCAAGCCCACAAAAACTAACGGTTACTAGGCAACGGGACAGCGAGCAAGCAGCAGCAGCCTGCTTCTACTGGTGAGTTTATCTGCCAATATGATTAACTAGATAATAGAAAATAGATAATATAACTTCACGTACCGTCCTACGTATAACTTTATACTATCGAAGTATTGTTTCATGTACGTTAGCTAACTGGTGTTCTGGTGGTTTGACCATTTGATGGAGTTTGCGATTGATTGACAGCTGCTCGGAGAAGGCAAGGCTCCAGCTTGGCTCTGATTGGTTGTTTTCCTCCAGTCTGTGTCATGCACTACTGTCAGGATATAGTGATCGATTATAAAAAATACCTTTTTTAAAATCATATTTGCTCTAGTCGTACCCACTGCAGCTTTAAGTAGGGCTAACTAGGAATTTGGCTTGGACTAGACGAAACCTTGATTAGTTAATTAATTTGCATAATTACAAAATAGTCTATAATTTGCTATTATTTACATCTAAAATAGCTAAACTTAGGATTTAAGGGCTGGTTTAGTTCTGCTAAAGCAGGGGTCTGCTGAAGCAGGGGTCTGCAACCTGCGGCTCCGGGGCCACATGCGGCTCTTTAGCTCCTCTCCAGTGGCTCCCTGTGGATTTATAAAAATGGAAATGAATAACTGTTTTTTGTTTGTATTTTTATTTATCATTGTTGTAGGTCTGTGGTACGACGGAGTATTAGGGTCACATTGAGGAAAAATAAATAAATCTGAGATTTCGAGAATAAAGTCATAGGTTTACGAGAAAAAAGTAATAATATTATGATAATAAAGTCATAATATTATGAAGTAGTAATTTTAATTATTTTCTTTTTTTCTCGTTAAGTTGTGAATTTATTCTCGTAATATTAAAAAAAAAATTTCTCGTAAAGTTATGACTTTATTCTCGTAATATTACGACTTTTTTTCTCGTAAAGTTATGACTTTATTCTCGTAATGTTACGACTTTTTTCTCGTAATGTTATAATTTTTTTCTCGTAATGTTATGACTTTATTCTGGAAATGTCAGATGTTTTCCCCCTCAATGTGGCCCTAATACTCTGTCATACATTTGCTCTTTGGCCCTCACTGCATTAGACTTATATACTATATACTTATACTATAAACTGTGTTACCTTCATCACAATGCTCAAATGTTTTGCAGCTCCAGACAGTTTTTCTTTTTTTTTTTTTTATAGTAAAGGTTGCTGACCCCTAGACTAGAAGAAACCTTAATTAGTTAATTAATGTGCATAATTACAAAATAGTCTATAATTTGCTTATTATTTACATCTAAAATAGCTACATTCAGGATTTAAGGGTTGGTTTAGTTCTGCTAGAGGAACTAGACTGACTGAGATAGGAATCAGGATCAGAACTTGTGATCTCCACATGAAGTTGCAGTGATGACATTAAGAGATGAGGCTGATTTGACTAATATGTTTTCCTGTTTCTCAATTTCCTTCCTCCACCTCTCTGACTCATGTCCTTGACCCTGCCCTGAGAGCAAACAGGACTTTGGACCCACTGTTATTAAAGAGCTTAATGGCTTCTACTGTTTGAGAGTGTGCAGCAGATTATTATGTTACTGTTAGTAGGCCTACATTATTGCGCAAAGGGAGTCAAGTTACAGAGAAAGACACAGTTTAAATGGCCTGGCAGACTGCATCAGTGAGGAGGAGTTTATGAAAAACGTCTCTATGATTCAACTTCCTCCAGCTAATGATGGGCGTTGCTTTCTCAACTCTTCTCTGAAAGGTGTGGCGATTTTGGCTCACTGTGAAATTCCTCCTCCGGCATCAACCCTGTCCTCTAACTTTAAGGTAATACCTATTTCTGACTCTTGATCACACTATCTATGGATGTACACGTCTTTATTCTCTAGTCTGTTTTCCATGTTTTGCTTTTTTGATGCGTTGCTCATCGAGGAAGTTGCAGCGGTCGACACATTACAACGTGCGTGTCCAGCCTTAAACTGTCTAATGCGAGTAGTTATTATGGATTCATACGAAGACATTTAGAAGAATAATCCAGTGGATTTGTTTATGTTTTTACGCGCAGGATGAAGTGAAAGAGAAATGTGTAGAGGAAAAACACTAATCAGAAGCAGGAGTAATAACTTCAATCACTATGCAGTGATATGATGATGATACTTAATGCTTTTTCTTTTCCCTAGTTTAATACTTCTCTACAACCACAACAAGAACAACAACAACAATGTCTGTTTGGGTGAGTAGTTGTATTAAAATTAGATTGCAGGCTTAAAATATTAGAAAATATAAGTGAAAATGAAAACATATTTGTTGACATGTATTGTAGGATGACTTGGACCTGCTCCTAGACTCCCCCTCCTCATTAACTGTGACAGTAAGTTGGACAAACTCTTACCTTTTAGTGCCCAGGATTATGATTATGATAATGATGATGATGATTACATGGGTTGCTAGTGACAACTCCTGTAGGAAAATCTTAGAATATAAAATATTAAACAGCAATTATATAAGATAAGATAAGATGAACCTTTATTAATCCTCGGAGGGAAATTCAGGTGTCAAAGCAGCAACATCAGCAAACAGAGTGAAACACAGGAGAGGTAAAGGTATACAAAAGTTATAAAAACAATAATAGAGATATAAAAGATACAGAGTGAATGGGTGAACATAGTGTGTACAGTCCGTCAATAAATAAATGTAGTATGTACAATAAATAAATGTAATATGTACATATGTGCAGTCTATAAAGTGGTATATAGGATGTATAGTGTAAATATAGATGGAGATGCGTTATTGTTTTACATTATCAAACACTGGTCGTTATGTATGAGCCTGTGAGTGTGTTTCTGTGTATATCAGTCCAGTGCAAGAGGAACTGTGAAGGACCATGTAAACTTCAAAATGGATGAAGATGTGTCTGCACTGAGGAAGGCCATGGAGGGCGTTGGTAAGTTAATGAGTCACCCTTATCAGTATTCTTCTATATCAGACCAACATGTAAAGCACTTTAATAATATTTTACTAAATGTGCAACAGCTGTCCCTTAGTTGAACGAGTTTGTGTGGGGGAGACCTGGGGCAATTGTAACATCTTAAATTGCACCAATCAGAAACGAGACAGAACTGGGGCTGCACAATTAATCAATTTTATTGAAATCGCAATATGGCCTACTGCAATTTTCAAATCACAGGATGAGGAGGAAATTGGCGAAATCTGTGTTAAAATACCATTTTAAATTAAATATTGTGGTGCTGTCGAGATGTCCTGGTCTACACATCATATTCCCCACAAAAATCACAACGGAATCATTTTAATATTTTTCAATTAAAATGAGAATAATGTAAAAAAATATATAATTCCTCATTCCTGCAGCCCTAGACAGGACCAACCATGAAACTCATGCACATGGTCTGTGATGATCCCTTTTAAAGGACAGACTGACATCTCATAGTTTCTCAAAGTTTTTCTGCCAAGATTTCTTTTTTTTGAGGTATGAAAGTAATTAATTGTTAAATGGATATTAAATTGTTTTAACTATATCTATATTCTTGGTAGTTTATTGTGATCCTTGGTATATGAAGGTATTACATTTGTTGTTACAGTTGCCCCCATATGCTCTTCCGGTCGTCCCGCATGTGGGTACAGATCACAGATAGCATGTGACTTATCGTGTTTCAATCATTATTGTAACTCTAAAAGCTGCTTCACACCAAGCACCGGTTTTCGTCCGAAAGAAACGCACTGAAATTTATAAAAAATGATTTTGTGGGTTCTTTTGATTCCTGCACACCCCTACGGATCATTGGTGCAGGGGAAAAACTATTCAAATGGACCTCAATTTCAGCAGATTTCCGACTGCATAATTTGTATTTGACCAATGATATTCTGTGATCACTGTCATTCTGCATAATAAGTAGCCATGTGCTTCTGTTTGTTGCATGGAGAGTGTGAATTTTCGGTGCCTTGGAACATTGGCCGATTGTTTTCGGGGTAACAAACTAAATACTCAGACAAATGGGCTTTTTTCTGTCCTATGGGACATTTTTCTGACCATTGTTGTTTCGGAATAACAACAGGCCGTCCCCTTTTCAACGCCCGATAATGTACGACAAACAATACTACCTCAACAACCAAATAAATATATGGCTTGAGATCGCCCGGCAGCCGGGATACAATGAAGATGGTCATGTAGCTGATATACACGTGCTAATGTTATATGTTGGTCACTGAACGAGGCTAGCAACAACCGCTAACGTTAGTGTTAGCATCACATTTGGGGGTCCGATTAAGTCTGATGATAAAATGCTGTATTGTGTAGTTAACATTAGCACCTTATACATTCTCTGTCTGGATAAGTTTTTGTTGTGTGTAGTGGACACGGCACTATTGAAGAGGAAACTCATTGTGAAAGTGGAACACAGCAACGCAGTTAGTTCTCACTGGACCCGATGTGTATAGTTGTCAATGCGAAAAATTAACATGTGATTTTCCTGCACCACATTTTTGCACCACATTGGTGAGAAACGGCTTTTACATTGCTTGTAAAAACATTTGATGACTGTTAACAAGTGGAACACACATAGCTACATAAAGAATATCCAAATTGTTCAAGAGGTTTTTGAGTAATGGCATCAAAACCAAAAATTGCTACAATTGCCCCCGGTCTCCCCTATAAGGTTGTAAACCCATGAAGTGCAGTGGAAGTAGTGAGCCTGTTTCGTGTTGTCTCCTCTCTATAGGTACGACAGAAAAGACACTAGTTGAGGTGTTGACCCAAAGAAGTAATGCTCAGCGTCAGCTCATCGCTAAGGCCTATGAGAAAGCCTCAGGAAGGGTATATAATTTATATTTTAAATAATAATTCTGAGTGTTGTGATGAAGACATAGACCAAAATGTGCATTATCATCCTTCCTCCATCAGAAATTGGTAGATGACCTGAAGGGCGACACCCAAGGAGACTTTGAGGATTTGTTGGTAGCCTTGGTAACGCCTCCCGATGTTTACGACTGTCATGAAGTCATCAACGCCATCAAGGTGAGATTGTGTCGGATTAACTTCAAGATGACACGACGCTGCATCAGTGTTAAAAATAAAATAAAATATATGATTTTAAAGGGAGCAAAGATACCAGTTCTACAAGTTTCATTTGCTTAAACAGACTTAATTTGCTTCAGATTTGTTTGGATTAATGGAATTTTACTGTACTCACATTGTGGTGCAATTAGCTGAAATGCCATTTCGTTCCACTCAATATCCCATTTTTTGTGTAACTCATACAGGGAGCAGGGACCACCGAGAGTACGCTGACAGAAATCTTTGCATCGAGATCCAACAGACAGATCAAGGCCCTGTCTGAAGCATATCTTGCAGGTTAGTATCTTCAACACAAAGTATTTGTAATCTCACCTGCTAGACAGTAACTGAGATTATTGTGAAACAGTTGGCAAATGTGTCTAGATTGTTGCGTAATCGTCCGTATTGTGCCGTTTCATTCAAGAAACAGGGAAATCGCTGATTCATGATCTGCAGTCGGAGGTGACTGGAGACTATGGCAAAGCCCTGCTCATCTTGGCTGAGGTACCGTACGTTAAATTAAAACAGTGACGTGATCGCATTCCCAACAAATGAGAATCAGACCTAAAGCATTCATTTTATAGAAGCTAGACAGGTCTGAACATTTCTATCCTATCTCAAAAAAATGTGATGGGAAAAAATCTGCCTACTCCTAGAGAATTTTTTTTTCATATTTCTGTCTTAAGTTCTGTCTTCCTACAAGATCTGTAGATTAAAAAAAAATTACAGTCATAAATAAGGGTCACAATCACTTAAATGAGCAATACCAAATATATTGGATTCATTCTACGTATGTTCATCCTCACAGGGGAAGAGAGACGAGAGCACCAATGTGGACCCTGCCAAAGCTAAAGCGGATGCTAAGGTATATCCACTACTCACTTCTGTTGTTTTGTGGTTGTAAATAGTGGTGTTAAACCGATAGACCATCTCAGACAGATCTGTAAGTGTGGTGTTGGCACATTTCTTCAATTGTTTCGACATTATTATCTCGGCCATACACCTTCATGGGGCTTGAATGAACCTCACACTCTAACACAGCAGCTCTCTTCCTGATTCAAATCTAAACCTGCTTTTCCTATGCTTAACATGTCAACTTTGCACTTTATCTAAACCATTGACATGTACAGTCTAAAGCTGGATGTATTTTTCCACCCAGGCCCTGTATGAAGCCGGGGAGAAGAAGTGGGGAACCGATGAGGAGAAGTTCATCGACATCCTGTGCCACAGGAGTATTCCCCAGCTTCGACAGAGTAGGTTCATGTTTATTCTGTAGATGCTAATGTAACAAAGTAAAAGTATAAATACCACAGTCCTAAAATACTCCATTACAAGTAAAAGTCCTGAATTCAAAATGTTACTTAAGTAGAAGTACAGAAGTATTGTCAGCAAAATGTACTACAAGTATAAAAAGTAAAAGTACTTATTATGCAGAATTACCTCTTTCAGTGTTATATTACAATATAATATATTTTTTTATATCATGAACAAATACATAGAGCATCTTAATGTTGTAGTTCCTCAATGTGGAGCCAATTTTAGATACTTTGTATACTACTGGGTAGATTAGTAGTATAGGTCTGCAATCCTATCAGAAGTATATCATGTTTTTATATGTAAAAATTAAATAAATGTAGTGAAGTAAAAAATACAATATTTCCCTCTGAAATGTAGTGGAGTAGAGGTATAAAGTAGAATAAGATGGAAATACTTAAGTAAAGTACAAATATGTCAAAATAGTACTTAAGTACAGTGCTTGAGTAAATGCACTTTGTAACATTCCACCACTGCCAGCGGCTCTGAGGTTGTACAACAGTGGTTTGAGCTAAATGCAAATGCCCGCATGCTAACATGCTGATGTTTAGCAGGTATAATGTCGACCATGTTCACCATCTTAGCTTTAGCGTGCTAAGATTTGCTAATTAGCACTAAACACAAAGCTCAGCTGACGCTGATGTGAATGCCATCAGGGGTCATAAACAAAAGTATTGGACGAATAAAGAAATTGGACTCGATGATGGCGCTAGATGAAAAGTAGGAGGATCAGCAAAGTTATTAGGATACATCCTCTGCGCATGGCATGGTAATCCATCCAATATGTCTATCTCATGGTGGCGCTAGAGGTAAAAAAAAAAATAAAAAAGTCAGGGGAGTCGGCAGGATTCATCCTCTGGGGAACACACACAATTGAAAAAAGGTGGTGGACCGATCAACAGAACAATATTACCATCCTTAGAGCCGCTAGCATGGCTAAAAAAAACAACAAATTCATAAAAGAAATATTTGTTACACCTTCAACAGGAGCAACACGTTGTACTGAAATGTGTGTTGTGTTTTGGCAGCTCTGGTAGAGTACAAGAATATTAGTAAGAAGACTCTGCAGGAGAGCATCGAGAGCGAGATGTCTGGAGACACGGAGGAGCTACTAGTGGCTGTTGGTGAGAACAATGTGTCATATTTGGTCCATTTAACATACAACTTATTACAAAAAAAGTTTTCATTTATTAACTTTTTTTCTGTCTAGTTAAGTGTGTGAAGACCGTCCCTGCATACCTGGCTGAGAGGCTTTACAAGAGCATGAAGGTAAGCTGAGCTCATCAGGGCCTTTGAAAGCCAGTGGCTCCCAAAACAAAATCCACATATTGTTTGGTTGCACTTGTCCTTTTTAGCCACAGCAGACATTTGTATTCGTCACCAGCGGTGTGGAAAGGAATGTTAAGCCACTGTTTTATTGTGGCTGCTTTGACTGAATGTGCACCACTGGCTGAAATGTGCCAGCAGGCTCTAAAGCACATACCCAAAAACATGTGAAACCACAGACATAGAAGCGGCCGCTATTGCAGGATAAACAAATGATACAAGTATTTCATTTACCCACGTCCCAATTTGTGCCTTTGCTTCGTTCCCAAATTTCCCTTTGTCCAGGGTGCGGGGACAACAGAGTCCACTCTGACCAGGATAATTGTGAGTCGCTCAGAGTTGGACCTGCAGGACATCAGAGCAGAGTACAAGAAGCTGTTTGGATGTTCCCTCTACTCCCAGTTAGAGGTCAGTGTACACACCCAGAGAGATGAAATTTAATATGCTCATTACACCTCGACATAAATGCTCAACAGAGTTTAAATGTCTTGGTATCTTTTTGAGTACTTAGACAATAATTTAGTTGGTTTGTTAACATCATCTTCATCATTTCCTGTTTTTCTCTCTTCATGTTTGTGTAGTCTGAAGTGTCGAACAGTTACGGCAACGCCCTCAAGAATCTATGTGGCCAAGACTAACTCCTCCCAACTCCCATGATGGGAAACATGTGGTGGTGTGAAGTGCAGATGGGAAGAACCGCAGCTAAAGATGGAGGGTGACCTGCCGCTGACCTTTTCAATAGCATCATAGCTTGAACGAACCATCTAGAAAAATGCTTTTGAATGTGGAATTCCAGTAATGTTCAACCAGACAGACTGAATGATTAATACACGCAGACTTAAAAATAAGTATTGACATGAAAATGCTGTTGAATGTCTTTTTGAATTTATAAAATAGTTTGTATTCCACATAAACTCCACATTTCACATGTATTGTATCTTCTTGCAAATTGTAACACAAATAACAATTGTCCTTACTTTCACATTTAAGAAAATAAAAATATTCTACTACTTGATGTGAGTGAGCAAAGAGACGACAAGATGACACCATGTTTATATAAAAAAACTACTTATTTTATTTAATGGTTTTGTTTATATTGCTGTAACCGACTCCTACACAGGTCATCAGGACCTTGTCCCCTCCTTTCCTTTCGTCTTCTGAAGGCTTCTGAACCTCGATCTTGAACATGATCTGGAAGAAATCTCTAATGTGTCTGAGGAACTCGATCCTATAGAGACGGTGAGGGAGAGAGAGGGGGAAGAAAGTAAAAAAAAAAAAAATGGGAGATGAAATTTCAGTTTCATTTTTATGCAAGGAGAGGCGTTCACCCTGTGTTGGGTGAAATACAGTCCAACTGTCAATAAACAATACACACTGGGAGTTTCAGAACACGGTGTCCTTGGTCTACTCCATGATGTCTGCTTCAGGTGACGTAGGTAAAGGTCAAAGGTCATTAGTCATATCTTTTATCTCTCATGCACATTACCTTCAATTCTTAAAAGGAACAGTATAACATTTCGGGGGATCTATTAACAGAAATGGAATATAATATTCATAACTTTTCATTCGTGTATAATCACCTGGAACTAAGAATTGTGTTTTCGTTAGCATAGAATGAGCCCTTCATATCTACATAGGGAGCGGGTCCTCTTCACGGAGTCCACATGTTGCTCCACCATGTTTCTACAGTAGCCCAGAACGGACAAACCAAACACTGGCTCTAGAGAGCCTTTCACGTTTTTATGTTACCTGAAGGTCACCGTAGTTCTCGGACACGCTTGTGAAACTGCGGTAACGTGAGGGGCAGAGTGCAAAAACATGGTACCGCCAGCCCAAGCCCCCAGGAAGAGTTCTGGGCATTGAAGCAAATGTTCGTAGTGGCCAAATGATGGAATTACAACATCCGTGTCGGTCACGTGATGCCACTGGGCCCAAAAAGACTTAGAGTGGGAAAGAGACGTCTGTAACTGCAGATATTTTTTTTTTAGGTAAATCATCTTCCCAGTATGAACATTTGAATAGCTCTTATTTGAATCACGAGGTCCTAAAAGTTGTAAAATGCGCTAATAACCAAATCCATAGTTATTTCCCTTCCTCTGTTCATCTGTATGAGACCCAGACCGAGGGCTGGCAGCTCACGTTACCACAGTCTTGGAAAGGGAGGAGGGGTACTCAGTTGGTTGCAATCTGCAACCACACCACTAGATGCTGCCAAATCCTACGCAATGTCCCTTTAAATCTAGGATGTCCAATGTATAAAGCAAAGACAATTTACAGAAATAAAAAACAAATGCAAACATTTGAACTTAATTTCATTGGTCTTTAGAAAATAAAATACACCAGCATTACCTGCGTAAGGAGAGGAGTGCTTTGTGATGGCACTGCCAATCTTCAGTTATCATAGTACTGTACTTGAGAGGGACACAGCACCGGTACCATGATAACTGAAAATGGACAGTTCATAGTTCACTCCTCTTTCGTGATGATGACGATGTTGGAAATCAACTTCGTGTTCAATTGCTTTTCCATTTGTTTGCAAGAAATTAATCTAGTTAAAAATGTATCTTAAACGGTAAATCTATTAATTCATCACACATTCACTAAGCACACACACACTGACCATGAAAAATTACCATGTGAATGCACAGCTGGCCAAGTCCCATGATAACGCATGCGTTCAAAAGCATGTGAAAAATTTGCAAAGGCTGAGGCTTGTTATTTTCCGCCCGTCGCATTTTTTTTTTAAAAAATCGATTATTTCTTTCTATTTTTCTGACAAAATTTGTAGTGCATAACCAGCACTTCAACAGCATTTTCTTTCCATTTTTTTCTTACCTGTGTATAAGCAGAAGACTTTGTGAGCTGTACACATTGCAAGAGCACCTTGATTATTGTGAACTGCAGCACCCAGTGTGCATTTGCAGCAAGAAACAACAACTTTAATTCAATTTAGGTGCAAATTAGTTCAAACTTTTTAAAAATCCTGGTCTTTTTCCGTGAAAATCAGTAAAAAACAAACAAACGAAGCTTATGTTTAATAACCTGACAAGTGTATTTACTGCCTCCATCGTTTATTAGTCCAGCATTTCGTGCTCTACAGCAGGACGAGACCTTTGGAATACCGTCCCTTGCCAAGATCGGACAAGTAGAAGAATAACAAAGTGCGTCTGTACAGTAACATACACAAGACTCCCTGCCTTGGCTTATTTATAAGTTAGTCTATTATTGAGTGACGAAGGCTTACGTGTATGGGGAGAGGGGTCCGAGCAGAACCTTCGACACGTCCTGTTGGCCAAGGGTCATCAAGAGCAGCGCCAGGCTTTGATTGGACGAATCCACGCAGCCACCCTACAAACAGAGAAAAGAGGAGGTTGCCGATGCGTTTCAGCAACAAAAACAACACAGAAATACGTCATGGAGGTGGAGAAGTTTAAAAAGGACTCTGCAACCCCTGGACAGGGAATTGATTATCTCAGGTCCAACACTGATAGCCATCTACACTTGCAAAACATAGTGAGGATCAAGGAGAGGTGTTTTTAGGCCAGATGTTTTTGCAGCTCTGGACACAAATGTCGGGTGATAATGTCTTAAAACAAATATATTTTAAAGCACATTTATTTACAGTTTTGCTGTGTTTTAAAAAAAAAAAAATACTTGTCCTTGATGAAAGTGAACACAGCAGACATGTTAGTTATCTTTCTACAACGTTTCCCTCTTCTTTTTCTTTAATAATGCTGCATTTCCCAGCCCTCTCTTCCCCCTTGCTGCTCCTTTTCTTTGACATGAGATATTTCGAGGACAGAGGATCCACTCTCTGTGACCAAGTGATCACATGCCGTCGCGAATACTCGACAACAGCTATGTGCTATTCACCACCAGCCTGTATGAAGAGGCCTGTGCAAGGCCGGACACACCCAGGAGCATTTTATAAACCAAATGGACATTCAATTGTCCATTCTGTGATTCTGTCAGTTTATAGCAAACAACATAAAATCAGTTTCTTGCACTGTGCATCTATTCTAACTGAGTACGCACACAGCCCAGTCACGCAGTATGATGGCATCGTGACGATTTGTCAGCAGGAATATGATTCAATTACATAATTATATCACCGAAGCCACGACGAAACTATGGGGACATTGTCTTTATAGCCAACGAGGAAGAGATTTTCCTACCTGCAGTCCTACAAGTGGATGAGATTGATCAAACTTGCTGTAAAAATTAACTCGGAACGAATTTGCGAACCTTATGAAGAACTACACCTCCATCACAACTTATTTCCACAATTTTACTCCATTAACAAGCCTTGAAAGTAGCAGTATGATGGAGTTTCCATATTCTGACAACGGTTTTATTATATAATGCACAATCATATTTCTCTAACATTTTACACAAAGTGGGGAGCACATTAAGTCGACTATTGAAAAAACGTTGCGCCTGAGCACCTTACCTTTTTGTGCTGCTGTTCTGAGCTACTGAAGTTCAAACGACCTAAATTTTTCCCGAAAAGTTTCAAGTTTCCCACTTTTTGTTTGGCATATCCTTTCCAACAAGCAGCTTCATCTCAGTACAAGATAAGAAATATAACACATCCACACCAGCTAGTTTCAGGCCCTGCCTTCCAGAGGGAAACACCAGACAGTTAGGACTGATGTCCCAAGAGGTCAGCAGCCCACGAGGCCTTATGGAAAAGTCCCTAGAATCCCTCGAACAAATGGCAACCCCCCTTTCAAACAATCAAACTGGAAAAAAACGTAGATGTAGACAAACTCAAGCATATGATGGAATAAATTGTAAAATCAAAAGGTCAACTTCCAAGCATTTACTTGACCTAAACCTGCAAAACGCTATAACAGAAAATTGAGTAGACGACAACAGGGTGAAATTAAAAAAAATAAGGAGAACTCAACATTTTGCATTTGTTCATTTAACACTGAACAATGTCTCAAGGACTGATTTTAACCTAATTGTCTTACTAAAGTAGAAAAACAACAAGAATACAGGAATACTTGGATTTAAAAAAAAAAGTTATATTCCATAGCTAGTTGAATAATTATTTTTCTCTGGACCCTTGCCTCAAATCCTTCAGGCTCGTTGAGTAACTACTATTGTCTATCTTTTTACTTGTAGCTCTCAAGCTGAATATAATCACAAAAAAATAGCGGACACTGGCAGGAAAACATCATGCACAAACTCCCCATACAAGCAAACAGACAGCCAAGTTAGTGATCTCTTTAAATAAATAAAAAAAAAAGAAGATAATTTCACATCAAAAAACGCAACAGAATTGGAGCCACTTACATCAGCTCCTGTCCAGTGTTGATGTTGCTTCCAAAAACAAAATGTCCATCGTGTAGCGTTGGTTTACTACAAGAAGACAGTACTGATTAACCATTAAACAAACAGACGCACACGATACAGAGCGCTCGTGCCCTTTAATGTCAATCCAGCTAATTTCTTTTCCTTTCTGCGTTTTCAAAAATTAACTATTCCAGCACAAGAGTCACACATCCGTTTCACTCTGCCGTTACCCGTTCTCTTCTCAGCTGCAGCGATCGCCCTGTCCTCCTGCTACGATTAGGTATTAAAATCAGCAGTTATTCAAATTCTCTTCGCTCTCTGAGCTAGTGAATCTACCTGTTCTACCAGCAGCTGTCTATGTAAAAAAAGGGGGGGGAAAAAAAGGTCTAAAACTGGAGGTTTCTTAGTCCACCGCCCTCTGAGGCTGCTACAGAGAAATGTTAGTGACCCACTCTGTTGCTTGGAGTTAAGAGGATGTTTCAGAGTTAATCAGCACTACCCTGACCAGCTAACTGGACTCACATGGCTCTTATGAGACAGGGCAGAGAGGCAGAGACATGTGGAGGCAAACTCAAGTCACACAGTCACTGGATCGAATTGTACATTCTCATGAAGTGGGCTCTTTTTTTCATGACTGTGAAAATATTTGTGCCGATATGTGTTTTTAGTAACAGCCAAGTTAGTTTGTCTCACAGCTACTACTGTAAGTCACACTACACAGGTAGAAAGATACGGATACATAAGGTGAGACATTTCCTGAGGCCTCAAATTTAATCGTAAATCTCCACTCAAGAAATCCACATTAATCAAGCCTTTTCGAGCAAACAACTGACACAGTCACTGACCTTTGACCTCTGCATATCTGTCACTTGGAAGTCGAATTATACAGAGTCCCAAAGTCTTCACTTTTATTTCATCATAGACATTTTTGGTTTAAATGCATTTTTTTTTGTTGAAAGTCTGCATTAAAGGAACAGTGTCTAACATTTAAGGGGATCTATTGGCAGAAATGGAATATAATATTAATGTTTTCTTAAATGTATAATCACCTGAAAATAAGGAATGTTGTGTTTTTGTTACCTTAGAATGAGCCGTTTATATCTACGTAGGGAGCGGGTCCTCTATGGACAAACCAAACACTGATAAGTTTACCTGCTTGGGCCGCAGTCGTTAACGTTACTCGCTCCAGAGTTAACCCCCGTCACTCCACTCAGCTGCCGGTAAACAAGATATGGGAAACCTCTGTTGGTCTTGAGGAGCTGCAGCGTTTATTTCTGCAAAAACTGCAACTTCCACTCTACATTGACATTTTATTCTCAGTGCTAAACTAACTGTCTTCTGCTCCACTAGCTCACTTGTTCCCTCACAACATCACACACATTCGCCACCGCTCTCTCTCTCTCACTTCACCACTCACTTCCCACATACACACTGGCTCTGCTATTCTCCCAATGACCTACGCTACTCTACAACAACTGGCTCTAGATAGGGCCATTCGCATTTTCACGTCGGCCACCGTAGTTGTCGTACACGTTTGACGCTGCTAGATGTCGCTATATCCGGCACACTGTTCCTTTAATTCATAAATCATTTTGTTGTTGCCCACTGTGTGCTAGCCACAGCTGTCCCAGCAAAACATCTAAAAAACGTGAACAAATGTGAACACGAAATGTGGCACGAAACACAAGTGTCATTTGGAAAAATTAAATCAGACTTCACAAGTCCTGACAGGACAAAGAACCTCTTCTAAGTCAAGGCTAACTTTTCCAATGATGGCTTCATTAAACAGGCTATAACAAGCTTATATAACAAGCTATTTCTTTAGTCGACTAGTTGTTTTTTATATTCTTTTTTTCATGCTGACTGGCTTATTTTCAAGAAACTTATGAGCACATCTCTGGTAAACACAAGATTCAAAGTGGTGTGATTCTTTGTGGAGATCTGTCAATAAAATCAACTAATCGTTTAGTCGACAATTCGAGGGTTGTTTGACTAAGAATTTCTTCTGTCGAGAACAGCACTAATCTTTATGAAAGTGATAAACATTTGATTTGAATGGAAATACCATTTACTTGTTTTCTACATTGTGGTTCTGCCCACAAATAGTTTCTCAGTTGAATTCCAGACTGGGGTCATTACTGGGGAATGCTGGTAAACAAAAGTCAGTATTATATATGTATATAACTATGTCAGGTATTCCACAAGAATTCTGATTTGTCCGGCGACGGGCTGAAAACCGGTTCTCCAGCTGCTGTGTGCAGGGTAATCATGACCCGATGGTAACCTCCAGTGATAATTGAGGTTTTCAGACAAAAGTTCAATTGTGAGTGAGTGAGTGAGTTGAACTTAAGCTTAGTATCAGAATACTGCATTCTTCGAAGTGCAAAATCCAAACAGTACAAGAGGTAAAAGATAAAGTTTCACGGTAAAATTTCAATATAAAAGTGACTGGTCATCACACAAGCTTACAAAAACTACATCCTTCCAAAAATATCAGGTTCGGCATTTTGAATGACGGTTGCTTTGTAGATCAGTTAGGTGATGAAAGAGCTCTCAGTTGCCCGAGCAACTGAAACACAAACAAACACCATGCACGATCATGTAGCAAAGCGTCGTGTTAGCAAACGCCAACTGAACTATAGATAAGTTTCACATTCAGTTCCCCATCGGAAATGGCTGTCTGATGGCAAGATATAGTGGTGAAACTATTCTAAATATAGCTTACACTTACACGGATATTGAGTTTATTTTAGGCGGGCCTTTCTTTTAGGTGGCTAAAATACATTTTGCTGCTGCTCCCGTCCACAGCAGTACATTCATTTGCTTTCGTGCCGGTACTCCTGTCTGTTTCTCCAAACTGGTAACGTGCCGACCGTCATCTACTGTAGGTAATACATTGACTATGGATAATTACCTCATACAACCCCACTTCAAAACACCCAAACTATCCCTTTAAGTAAGTAGGAAATTTGCCTGAGATGATCTTATAGACTAAAATGTACCAGTGTTGTAACCTATGCAAAATGAGGGATAACCACCCTACCATGCTGTATAAGGTACAATAATGGGTCCTGAAGCTAGATAGTGACATACCTCAGGGCTGAGTGACACGGGGTCAGGTTTGAACAAGTAAAACAAAAAACAACACAAAGCGCACTTTGATGGCAGGCTTTAAAAAAAAAATGAAAATCAATATTGAGCATTTCCCAATTAAAAATGCTGCTATCGGATGTTTATGGGCACAAGGCCTGTTTGTGCAAAGGCTGAAAACTTTGGCCAGATTCCTGAGTATAACTGAGTGTCTGCACCGGTTCACAATGAAATAAAACCTGTGCATTCAGTGCTGAAAGAGGAATGAAATGAACACACCCACTTTTTAAATTAAAACCATGTCACAGATTAAAATAAATCTAATCCCCCGGCTACAACAACCGAAATCTGGATCTTTTTTCTTTAACGGACAAACCCCCAAAAACCACAACATTGGCATGATGAGTGTGTGTGGAATGAGTATGTATTGTATGTGAGGGTTTTTGCGGTACTTACCCGATGCACCTCCTCCAAAAGCTGTTTGGCACATTCCCTGCCGAGGTCCTCCGGCAGCATGGTTTCTCCCTGCCCCTGCGGCGTGGACGACATCTCAGCACTGAGGAAGGAGCCATTCAGCGTCTCTGCCACCAGGGTCAGACCAAAACCTGGAGACCTGCGGATAACATCATGAATTACTGTCTCTGAATATGAATTGACACTCTGCTTATAAATGCAAAAGGATGGTATTCCCAAGCTATGTTTACAGTATATATACACACACAGTACCATATGGTACTGATGTGGTTTGTCTGTATGAATTTTACCTCATGAAGCTCTGAGGACTGAAATGTTGTGAATAAAGTGAATACAAGTGATAAACAGCGAGCAGGATTTTATAACCATCAGGTGACGGCCCCGTAATTACATTAGCGTGATGAGATACTCACTTGCCAGAGTTGGCTCCTTTCATGTGGTCGGTGTAGATGTAGATGTCCGGAATGAACTGGTTGAGGACGCCCCTGGCTGACTCCACTATCCTGTTAGCCATCTGAGGAGAAACTCGAACCGAATATCTGAGTTTAGACAGTCAAGGACCTTTGATGAGTCATGGGACAGAGAGTTCAAATTAAAGCTGAGAGGAGCACAATCTTGAGAAACAACAAAGTTCAGTTTCTGGCATTCATGATGAGATAAGATACTAGGAAGAGAGAAAATTATTCAGCAACTCCAATGTGAAGATTTGCTGGTTTTACCAGTTTATTGACATTGTAAACTGAATATCGTTGGCCTTTTTGGCTGTTGGTCAGACAACACAAGACATCTGAAGCTGTCACATTGGGCTTTAGGATATTACTAGTGAGAGAAATAGTGATTTTTCACTATTTTCTGACATTGTATTAAAAAAAGGGATTAATCTTAAGAAAATATTCAGTTGATTAGACAATAAAATACAACAGGACTGAACTGTGAAAAGGCATTTAAAGGGACAGTGTGTAGGATTTGGCGGCATCTAGTGGTGTTGTTGCAGACTGCAACCACCCCTCGCTCAGAAGCACACTTCACCATAATAACACTACTTGAGGAGCAACTGAAGTCAGATGGCGGCTGGCGGTACTGTGTTTTTTTGCACTCTGCAGCTCACGTTACCGCAGTTTCACAAACGTGTCGGAGAACTACAGGTAACGTAAAAACGCAAAAGGCTCTCTCTAGACCCAGTGTTTGGTTTGTCAGTTCTGGGCTACTGTAGAAACATGCCGGACCCCGCGAAGAGGACCCGCTCCCTATGTAGATATGAAGGGCCCATCCTAAGCTTCAGGTGATTATACACCAATGAAAACATAGTTATGAATACTAAATTATATTTCTGCTAATAGATTCCCCGAAATGCTACACACTGTTCCTTTAAATGACAATTTGTATGACACCAATTTTGTTTACAGATGAAAGAAGGCCATGACTGTGAGCCTGAAAAGGATACGCCACTCCTCTGATCCTCTTAATCTTCCCTTGGTCAGTCAGCTGCAGCGGCCTGATGGTCCTGCGGACGGGACATGTGAAAGATACCTCTCCTCCGCCACCAGGTGCCATACCCCTCTTCACTACCTGAGGGAGCAGCAACACAGAAAGTGAGTGAGAAAGATGGGGATAGACGGACTTTGTTTTTAAAGTTGCAGCACTGTATTTGAACGTGCCCCCCTAAAATGTAGAACATTACACCACGCTTATCAACAAACCAGCATTGTGTCCTCACCTTGAGATCAAAGCCCTCTCCATCAATGCCAAACTTCTTCATGAGAGGGAGGGCTGTGGACTTCAGCATGTCGACCTGCAGGAGACAGTGTTTACATCATTAAAAACACGGTTCTACTTCTTCACAGGGTTGAAAACGTCTACGATGTAGTTAGAAGGTGATCATCAGGTGCATGCAGGTGTGTCCTCACCGTTGGGTCAGTGGGGTTGTTGGTGACTCCCCTCAGTGTGGCCTTCAGAGAGGTCTTCATGAATGGAGCCAGCATGAGCAGGGCCTCCACATAGTAGCCAATCGAGCGCTGCATGTTACAGTCATGTTCTATGGAGCCACCGTTCAACAAGCCAGGCTGGTAGAATAACACAGTTCCTAGAGAGGACAGACACATGGTGAGTGAGAGGGTGGTACTTTACTGTCTTGTCTAGAGCCACTAAACATCACTACAGTTGAACTTAACATCAATGCCACAAGCAAAAACAGCAAAAATTAGATTTAAAATTATTTATGAGAGAACAAAAATACTTAAAAAACTAAATAACTTCAGATAAAATATTATCATCCACATCAAAGGCATCCATCTGTTGGCGTTGAGCAATGCTGCTGTACTCTGCTATCCTCTGGCAGTAAACAGTAATTAGAAACCTCATAGATTGTTACACTCACCTGTTTGGTTAATCTCTATTTTGGAGCCATTGGTCACTTTGTCTAGCAGTCTGATGAAGCTGGCCTCAAAATCTGGAATAGAAAAGCAGAAAATATAATCAAAACAAACATCATGCAACTGTTGAATTTGTGGATGAAAGGCATGTTTTCTTGAATTAAACCTGCAGTAGGCAGATTGTTTTTGGCTTTTTTGAACAAAAAAATCAATAATAACCTTTCAGCATATTGTAATTGAATTGTTCTGAGAAAAAACTAGACTTCTGCACCTCCTCATGGCTCTGTTTTCAGGCTTTAAAAAAATCTAGCTAATGACGGGAGACTTTGGCCAATCACAGGTCATTTCAGAGAGAGAGAGAGTGTTCCTATTGGCTGTTCATTCAACGGAGGCAGCTGTCAATCACTCGCAATCTCCGATCAAACTAGACAGCGCTGATATGAATATGAACCAATATTCTGTTACTGTAATGCCTATTTCTCTCCTCAAATGTTGTCAGAAACATCTTGTAGTGTACTGTTTAGCTGTAAAATGAGAGTCTCTCCTGGTGGGCAGTGCTTGGTATTTCCTCAACAGAACTCAACATGGCTGACGGTTCACAAACTTTCTCATTTTGCAGCTAAACAGTACACTACAAGATGTTTCTGTAAAACATTTAACTCGATAAAACGGCATTACAGTAACAGAATATTAATTCATATTAAATCAGCGCTGCTTAGTTTGACCGTTTGATCGGAGTTCGCGAGTGACTGACAGCTGCTCAGAGACGGCAAGGCTCCAACTCGGATCTGATTGGTTGTTTTCCTCCGGTCTGTGAAATCTTGGGAGCACAGGAGGACACATGTTGTTGTTTTTTCAGATTATCTGTCTCATGCACTACGGTCAGGATATAGTGACCGTTTTATTAAAAAAAACAAAAACATGTTTTTCTTTCCCTTCTTTTCTTTGTTTTGTATGTTTCATTTATGTTTCTATCGGATTTAATTCATTTATATATATAAATGTAATTGTTTATGAAATTAACTCTGCTTATTTAATGGTGCAGTAATATCGCTATGGGGATGGGGGGGATATAATTTGTTTATACAATTATTTTTGTGATTTATTAGATTTTGTACAGAATACCAATAAAAAGACTGAGTAAAAAAAAAAGAAAGAAATGTTTAATCATATTTTCTTCATTTCTACCTACTGCAGCTTTAAAGCCAAGCGTACCAAAACATTTTTTTATATATCAACAAGTAGGTTGTGAACAAAACTAATGACTTCTTCTTTTTTTATATTTTGCACACAGTATCAAAATATATGGATTCAACAGCAGCAATTAAATGCATCACAATTAAGTGGCTAAAATCTGAGCCCCCAACATACAATTTATGGATTGAGAAGGTATGGGAAATTTACCACATGGAACAAATAACCTATTCTCTAAGACTCCAAAAAGACACATTTATTAAAAGGTGGAGCCCTGCCATGATTATACTAATACAGTGATCGGTGATCTGAATATTTTTATATATCCTGGATCATACTTGTATCTTTGTCTTCCTGACCCATGTCATCTCTCTAAGCACATACACACACCCATACAACACACTCCCTTCCACACAATTCCCCTCCTTGACCTCCGACCCTTCACCACATTTATTTTTATTTAGATTTATTTAACTTTATTTCATTTTAATTCTTTGGATTGTTTAAGTATGTGTCCTCCCTTTTTCCTCTGAATTCAATTGAAATTACAGTTTAATATTAAGTCTGTTTGTTTGTAAATCCAAAAGTTTTGTTTCCAAATCCAAAAATTAGTTTGAGATCAAGCTCAACAGCAAACAAAACTTTTTGATTTGCATTAATACATTTTTATTCACAAATTTATTTTACTTGCAATAAAACATTTTTTGATTACAGTGTGGAAAGTTTTGCTCTCAAACCTGCTCTGTTTGATTACATAATAAAGACACAAAAGAAACTCCATAATAATTATTTAAATGTATTTATTTATTTTACTTTATTTCATTTTAATTATTTGGATTGTTTCAGTATGTGTCCTCCCTTTTTCCTCTGAATTCAATTGAAATTATAGTTTAACATGAAGTCTTGTTTTGTTTCTTTGTGTTTTCTCTCTCCCTCTTGTTTTAAGTTGTGAAATTTTGTATGAAAACAAAGACACAGCTGTAAAATGAAAATACAGTAGGAAAGAATGTGATGATTGTATAAGTTGCTGAAACTGCAATAAAAACTATGTAAAAAAAATAAAAAAAAATCTTACAGGCTACCACCAGAGGGCGACTCTAGCTGATTTATTTTTGTTTACAAAAATGCTTGTAGTACCAGAGGTATATTACTAATAGAAGAAAATAATCAAATAAGTGTTCATCCATAAACTAACACCTCTGACCGTTCACCACATTTATTTTTTATTTAAATGTATTTATTTTACTTTATTTCATTTTAATTCTTTGGATTGCATCAGTATGTGTCCTCCCTTTTTTTTCTGAATTCAATTGAAATTATAGTTTAAGATGAAGTCTTGTTTTTGTGTGTGTGTGTGTGTGTGTGTTTTCTCTCTCTCCCCTCTTCTTTCAAGTTGTGGAATTTTGTGTAAAAACAAAAGAGACAGCTGTAAAATGAAAATAAAGTAGGAAAAAATGTGATGCTTGTATAAGTTGCTGAAACTGCAATAAAAACTAAGTTAAAAAAAAAAAAGGAAAAAAAGATATGGATTCAAACAAAGTGGATTTAAGTATTCTTGCATCTACTGGATACATGTGTACATTAATACACATTTATGTATATATACTGTATATTTGTTTTATCAACTTTTATCAACCATTTTACCACTTCTATTATTATTGATATGTTCTGTTTTAACAGTTACCATATATTTTACTTTATTAATCTGCTTTTATTGTCTTGTGAAGCACTTTGTAATGTATTATTATTATTATTATTATTATTATTACTGTGGGAACTTCTGCTGATCCTCACTCACACATATGCAAAGATAAATCCCTATAATAATGTAAAAACAAACCTCTAAACACTGCTTCAATGACATCACTTTGCACAGTGAAGTAATAACATATTTATCTCACATTTCCACTACTTGTCCAGTTGTTTCCCACCTCTGACGCCTCAGTGATGAACACACTCCCAACTGCGTACCAGCTAGCACTAGTTAGCCGCGGAGCTAACGTGAGAGCGACGCCACATGCAGCAGAGGAGCGGAGCTGCAAACTCACCTCGCAGTCCCGGGTTATCGTCTCTGGATCGGATGTTCTTGATCTTAACACGCTTCCCGCTGAGTGTGGACAGAACCAGCCGCTGTCTGAAGAAATTGCAGCCGTCGTAGTCGAGCCCGTGGCTTGCCATGTTATTGTTTCTTGCCTTGGCGTCAGTGGGAGAAATCCACGTGTGTTTGTCCAGGAAGGAAGACGCTGGTAGGAGGCGAGGCGAAGCTACGGCACCGCAGGAGGGTCAGATATAGTGATGTGTTGGTCGCGAACGAACCGGTTCAAAGAGCCGGCTCTTTTAAAGGGACTGTTTGTAACTTTTTACATGTATAAATCTACCGGGTCGGTTTCCCGTGCGCGCTCGCATTTAGGCGCTGGAGTGTGGCTACGCTGTTCAGACTCCAACACAAACTACACGGAAGCACCAAAACCTCAAAGTTGTATCTAGTGAAGCCCGTCTTGCAAAACAGTGTTGGCGGCGGTCGTAGTACGCGGGGGAGACCGTAGCTTTGGTCTCCAGGGCCGGAGTCTCTGCTGTATTCTCGCTCCACCTCACGTGCATGCGCGCATACTACACACTGCAGAAGAGTTAGTTTAGCTCTGAGAATATCTAGTAAATGTACAGTGGACGTTTGTACAGAAATAAATGCTGCAGCTCCTCCAGACCAACAGAGGTTTTCTTTGTCTTGTGAAGAGACAGGGCTCCGCAGCGAGAAACGTTATCGTCTCAGACCGGGTGCCGGTGTCTCCCTCCCACCGCGGTCGGAGATGATAACGTTTCTCTTCCTGCTTCAGCCCCAGAGGCTGAAGCAGGAAAAGCCAACACTAGGATCAGCATTGATTCATGGAGAGACCTTGGTCTGGTCAGCTAACATTACTGCCAAGCAGGTGAAATATAGAGTGATATTGTGGTTTTAGCTGACGTGTTTCACCTCACTGTTTTGAGCGATGCTTGTTCATGTCTATTTAGAGCGAGCAAGCGCGAGCCCGACGCTGACTTTCGTTGACTTAACGGCCACAGGTGTCGCTGTTAACAAGCATTTCTGAAAGTTACAAACAGACCCTTTAATTCAAGGCAGAATGATAGGATGATCTTCTCCGTGCCACAGGCACTCCATGCACTCCATGCACTGACTGTGACTGACGTTGTGTTATTAACATCCGTGTGACCAATCAGGTGAAGTCAGACAAGGATCATACCATCAAGCAGGGAGGGGCGGAGGGGCGGAGGGGCGGAGGTGCGTGGCGCGCTGACGGTCTACAGGTACAGAGCAGGAGGGAGAGGAGGAGAGAAATAGAGAAAGGAGTGATGCGCGAATAGCAGACAAGATGAGTGACAGTCAGAAACGAAGCGGCATGTAAAATTATGGTATTCTTGAAATTATAAGGTTTAGTATAATTATATTGAATAATTTAAGTGATATATGTGCACACATAGTAATCATAGGTCAAAACAGCAAAAGCTAAATTTGGCTGAATTATAAAAAGGCAGAAGTGGTAAAATGAAGAGCCGTTTGGGAGCCGAAAGAACCGGCTCTTCTTTGGTGAGCTGAGCCAAATGATCTGGCTCACTAAAGAGAGCCGTAATTCCCATCACTACTAAGGCTGCACCGCCATACTTTGACCGCTAGATGGCGCCAGACACACACTCAGTAAAACACTGTGGGAGTGGCTTAATGATCATATTTGCACACCTAAATGTAAACAAATGGCTTACTACAAACTGTAAGGACAAACTCTTTCATGTTTTTTCGTTTTATAACACAGTGTGGTCATACAATTAAGCAAATTAAAGTGATTTGGAACCTGCTTTTATTAAAAGCAGGATTTAATCATTGTGTTAGTCTGTTTATTAAAAGCCTTTTAATAAACAGACTGATTAAATCCACCCCAAAATTTACTGTTTTCTGAACGATTCAAGTGTTATTTGGACCAGTAATGTTTTGCAAACCGTGTTTAATTCCTTTAAAAATGTCTCTCTTATTGTTTTAGATGCTGAGAGAAGAGAGAGCAGATTGGTTGTTATTCAGCTGCATCCTGCAGCAGCCAGTCTGCATGTCTGTTCGAGGCTCGGAAGGGATTATAATCACCGCAACCTTGCCAACAAGCTTTTCTCCCTCTCTCTCTGTAGATCGATTACGTAACCGTGCTACAATAAATGCAATCTCCAGTAACATGGTGTGCAGTGACATGGGTCTGGGTGAGGAAGTTTGTCAACACGCATGGAGAAAGAGGCTCATTTCGCTTGTAGTTGCAGCGTCAGAGGAGTGGATCCTTATCTGACTGTCATCTTCTTCCTCCTCCATCCCCTCCTCCTCCTGCTGCTTGGGTTTCTGCGGGGAAATAAAAAGCTCCTGTGATAGACTAGACTTAGACAGGCTGCAATAAGACGCGCCCACTCTTGGTTGCGCACTTCTTGGAAAATAAAGTCATACCTGCTCCAGATCCAGATCCAGCCTCGACTGCAGCATCCAGACAGAGGGGGATTCATTGGAAGGATATACGGCTGTTTTACTCCTTAAAAACTCACACTTATAAACAAATAAGAGATGGTTCTTCAGAGGATTTTCCGTGCTGTCATTATGGGACCTCCAGGGTCTGGGAAGGGAACAGTTTCGGCACGGATAACCAAAACTTTTGCACTGAAACACATCTCTAGTGGGGACATTTTGAGAGCCAACATCAACGCCAAAACCGGTAAGATAGCGGTGTCCTATATAAAAAAAAAAACACATACCAAGGCTATGTGATCTTAAATAGAATCTAGACAGGTGAACATGTTTTTTTTTAAGAAGTCAAGAGTCTGCAATTTCAGATTATTTCAGGTGTTACCTGAAGACACTTCAGAAATGTTATTCCACATTATATACATACTCATTATCATGCTCAAAACATAACCAGATTATTGACATGAAGTTATACTGTAGTATGAAAAAAAAATACCCTCACTAAGTTTGTTTTTCTGGGCTGCTGTGATAAGAGCACCACTCCTTTATACCAGTTTTTTTTATCTTGCTGTGAGGTTGATTAAAATGAACTGTGTTTTATCTTTAGCCAAGGGCAAACTGGTCTGCAGGGTTACTTACAGAGCGTATTGGTATTATGTTTACACTGCAAACACTTCACCTGACACATCACCTGAGCTTTGGAAGGAGGCCCACTGCTGCCCCCTTCAATATCACCTTGGATGACGATGATTAAGAGAGGTGTAAAGATAAGGAATGCTGCAACCTTTGCTCCTTTGAGAGGAGGGACTACAGATGAAGAAGTATAGTATGTTTGTACAGGTATATATAAAAATAAACAAAAATAAATAAAATCTAGTGTTATAAGATTATATTACATAGCGGCAGATCTGTATAACTAGTTTCATCCAAGAGGCTACCAATACTAATGTTAGCCATCTGCAGAGCAGACAGAAAGATCATTATTATCAATGTGTGACAAATGTCACATTTCATAGTTACTAAATATGTATTTTTGCATGTTGTTGAACCCATTCATTCTGTACTTTTTAAATATACAGTAGGAAGCACACATTGTTTGAAATATATTCCTTCTGAGCAGATCAGAGATATGGATAACTGTCAGTTGTTAATCAGTAGTTTTATCCAGCCGAGGCACTGACAGGAGCTGGGAGAAACAATATTTCTGTGTATGCAAATACTCAGTGAAATGACAATAAAGTGAATCTTGAGTTGAGGAACTGGTTCATAGCAGGAATGCAGGGTTAAAGTGGAGTCTCCTGCAACTCTTGTTGTGCAATCAAACTTAAACCTTACCCTATTTATGCAAACTCATCACGCCCTGTTATACTTTCATACAGTGCACATACAGACATTTTTAAGCTCCTCAATTTATTGTTGGCAGCTCCACTGCAGCAGCTGGTAGTCAAAGCTGTTATTGACGTCCCCCAGCTCAAATTTTCCCAAACAGTCCTTGGATCTGAACCAGTGACCCTCCACTTCCTGAGTCTGCCTCCTTAACCCTCCCACAAGTCATACTGAATGTTAGAAATGCTTGTTTTGGTGTGAGCATTGCCTATTAACTCTAACAAAAGGTTTTAATACACTTACCAGTAGTAAAATCCTCCATAGTTGTGGTCACTTTGCCTTGATAAAACTGGTAGCCGTGCAACAATGCCTTTGCTTTGTAAACACCTTGCTCTGTTTCAGCGTGCAGGCCTAAAGCATACGGGTAGTGTGTCATTGTCATTTACAACATTTGCTAAACAAACAGAAAAAAATTCAGCAGAATATGAGTTATTGCTGTAATAGTTGAATTTCATTGTAAAATTTGCACATATTTTATTGTTAGTTCTACCCTATGGTCTTTACTATGGTTACACCACAGCAGCAGTATATCAGCACATTCAGCTTGATTCTGCAAGGCTGCAGGAAATTCCTTTCTCCAGCTGGACTCCGACCAATTAAAGTGGAAGTGATAAAAAAATAAACTCTCATTCCTTAACCTCCCATACCCGGGTTATCATGTCAAATCTTCTAGCTTTACAGCAGAAAAATGTTCGCTTGTGCAGCTTGATTGTATGATTATTATAGTTAGTGTAGTGGCTATTTGTCATAAAAATCAAACTTACAGACGTAGGCAAAATTGTTGGTACCCTGCCGTTAAAGAAAGAAAACCCCACAATGGTCACTGAAATAACTTGAAACTGACAAAAGTAATAATAAATAAAAATTTACTGAAAATTAACTAATGAAAATCAGCTGTTGCTTTTGAATTGTGGTTCAACAGAATCATTTTAAAAAACAAACTGATGAAACTGGCCTAGACAAAAATGATGGTAGCCCTAGAAAAGATGTAAAATAATGTGACCACAGGGACATGTTAAACTAAGGTGTGTCCTGTAAATAGCATCACAGGTATCTTCAAACTTGTAATCAGTCAGTCTGCCTATTTAAAGGGTGAAAAGTAGTCACTGTGCTGTTTGGTGTCATGGTGTGTACCACACTGAACATGGACCACAGAAAGCTAAGGAGAGAGTTGTCTCAGGAGATTAGAAAGAACATTATAGACCTTCATGTTAAAGGTAAAGGCTATAAGACCATCTCCAAGCAGCCTGATGTTCCTGTGACTACAGCTGCTCATATTATTCAGAAGTTTAAGGTCCATGGGACTGTAGCCAACCTCCCTGGACGTGGCCGCAAGAGGAAAATTGATGACAAATCGAAGAGACGGATAACACGAATGGTAACCAAAGAGCCCAGAACAACTTCCAAAGAGATTAGAGGTGAACTCCAAGGTCAAGGTACATCAGTGTCAGATCGCACCATCCGTCACTGTTTGAGCCAAAGTGGACTTAATGGAAGACGACCCAGGAGGACACCAAATCATAAAAAAGCGAGACTGGAATTTTCCAAAATGCATATTGACAAGCCACAAAGCTTCTGGGAGAATGTCCTTTGGACAGATGAGACAAAACTGGAGCTTTTTGGCAAGTCACATCAGCTCTATGTTCACAGACGAAGAGATGAAGCATCCAAAGAAAAGAACACTGTACCTAATGTGAAACATGGAGGAGGCTCGGTTATGTTATGGGGCTGCTTTGCTGCATCTGGCACAGGGTGTCTTGAATCTGTGCAGGGTACAATGAAATCTGAAGACTATCAAGGCATTCTGGAGCGAAATGTGCTGCCCAGTGTCAGAAAGTTTGGTCTCAGTTGCAGGTCATGGGTCCTCAAACAGGATAATGACCCAAAACACAGCTAAAAACACCCAAGAATGGCTAAGAACAAAACATTGGACTATTCTGAAGTGGCCTTCTATGAGCCCTGATCTAAATCCTATTGAACATCTGTGGAAGGAGCTGAAACATGCAGTCTGGAGAAGGCACCCTTCAAACCTGAGACAGCTGGAGCAGTTTGCTCACGAGGAGTGGGCCAAAATACCTGTCGACAGGTGCAGAAGTCTCATTGAGAGTTACAGAAATCGCTTGTTTGCAGTGATTGCCTCAAAAGGTTGTGCAACTAAATATTAAGTTAAGAGTACCATCATTTTTGTCCAGGCCAGTTTCATTAGTTTGTTTTTTAAAATGATTCTGTTGAACCAAAATTCAAAAGCAATGTCTCATTTTCATTAGTTAATTTTCAATAAATTTTTATTTATTATTACTTTTCTCAGTTTCAAGTTATTTCAGTGACCTTTGTGGGTTTTTCTTTCTTTAACGGAAGAGTACCAACAATTTTGCCTACGTCTGTAAATCAAAGGACCACTGACGCACCATGGGTATGTGGATTACACAGGCAAAAGGGTCCATTGTCCATGCAAATGAAGCACATGCAAGCAAATGCAAGCAAATGAAGCACATTGGATGTTGCTGCCTCTCTTGTTCTGGTAAAAACCATAAGCCCACCCAGGTGCATGCTGGTCCTATACATGCCTACCTACATACTGTATAACCGCGGATGCCCACAGTGTTACCCAATTCATGAACAAAAGAAAGCAAAATATTAATTACGCGAAAAACTAAATATATCAAACAAGAAAATAGTTAAACTAGACAAATATCTAGCAAAAGAGATATTATCTAAATAAAGTAAACATCTAGAATAATAAATCAAACAATACTACTTATTAGTAGTAAAACAACAAATAAATAGCTCCTACATTCAGTTAGATATTCAAACCCACAATACCAAAACGGCACTGATATATGTGTTTCTGTTTTTCTGTGTGTGTGTCAGAGCTCGGCCTGCTGATGAAGTCCTGTATTGATCAGGGTCAGCTGATACCTGATGGCGTCATGTCTCGTCTCATCCTGAGTGACCTGAGAGCGATGGACCAGAACAGCTGGCTGCTCGATGGTAGGACCGTGAGATAACTCATTGATCCTTTAAATGTATTTCTAAATTCAAATCTTGGTGATGGTGGTTAAGACTTGAAACTTGACTCGGACTTGCAAAAAAATGACTTGTGAGCATCCCTGCTTTTTAGTTCATGAAAGTATACTTTGTATACTTTAACTTATAGTTCTTAGCCAGTGATTTATGTATTACATACTACGTTTGCTATTTGACTTGATGATTTGTGATGAGATTAAAAAAAATAAAATGTGTTGTTCTCGCATTCCTCTACGGTGAACGGATAATCCAAAAACTTCATGAATTGAAGTAAAGTCATATCAAAACATCCTTTTACAAACACACACTTTAATAGGCCACTCTATCAAAAAGTAAGCACAACTACAAACCAGGTATTCTTTTCTGTAGGCGTATAAGGCAAGAATACTTAATTATACTTTTCTTAAATATATCTTAAGCAAATATTAAGTAAGTAGGCCTATAAGCCAAATATACATAGACTTTTCTGTATACTTGTCAGTATAAACCAAGTATACTTAGAATTGTCTGTATACTTGTAAGTATAAGCGAAATATACTTAGACTTTCTGTATACTGTCAGTATAAGCCAAGTATACTGAGACTTTTCTGTATACTTGTCAGTATAAGCCAAGTAGACTTTTAAGTCTACTTCTCAGAATGAGCCAAGATTTTTGAGCATACTTGTCAGTCCGAGCCAAATATACTTAGACTTTCTGTATACTTGTCAGTATAAACCAGATATACTTGGAATTGTCTGTATACTTGTCAGTATAAGCCAAGAAGACTTTTAAGTATACTTGTCAGTATGAGCCAAGTATGCTTAAGTATACTTTTGTTAAGTATATCTCTGATAAGTACATAAAAAGTAAACTGAAAGTATACCCTTTTATTTTAAGTTCAAAAGAAGTATACTAATGGCACACTTGAATAAACTTCATTTTGGTAAGGGTATTTATCATATCCTTCTTACTTCCCTGTATCTTTTGCCTTTGCTTTCCTGTCCGTCTGTCTCTCTACCAGGTTTCCCTCGCACAGTATCCCAGGCAGAGGCTCTAGACTGTGCTTACACTGTGGATACAGTCATCAACCTCAATGTACCTTTCCAGACAATCAAGGAGAGGCTCACCTCGCGCTGGACTCACTTTCCCAGCGGCCGAGTCTACAACACTGATTTCAACCCGCCTAAAGTCCCTGTAAATATACATCCTCTCTTACTCCTTCCAGATATTGTCAGCACAGAACCATTTCATTATTTAATTATGCATGCTATTGGAACTCAGGTTTCTGACAGTTCTGTGAAGATGTGTCTCAGGCAAAAATACTTTTATTGAAGTTATTTTGATCGGCATCATTTATGCGCATATTGCACCCTGTTTCCATGACTACAGAGAGAGAGAGAGAGAGAGAGAGAGCTCTCTGACGCAGGAAAATACTTTATCCACGATAAACAGTATTTGACATCGACATGACCAAGTTCTCTTTTGCAGACTTTTTGTCCTTTTGCATATCGTTTTTAACCTTCCAACATTTATTTTTACATTTATTAGAAAGTAGCTAATTAAGCTAATATCTCCCTATACATATGTATATATAACATACTGTATATGCACACTTAAGGTTGACAAAGTACAGTTTTGAGCACCTGTTTCTGTGTAACTCTTGGATGATTCATAGCTTATGTGGTCACGTACTCTCTCTGTGTGTTCATGACTTGCAGCACATTCCTGCTAAATTTCCTGCACAGTCTGGATGAGTAACACATTTACAGTTAATCATTGGCTGCAATTTATTCATCTCGGTCTTGTTTGAGAGAGAACAATGGAAAAGACATAAAAAGTGGAATCAGGTCAAGGTTTTTAAAAAAAAAGGCCAATATTTCTTCTCTCTTCTAGTTCTTTATGTAGCTGTCACCTTCGCTTCAAAAGAACAAATAGTGAACAC
The DNA here is from genome assembly GCF_015220745.1 of Sebastes umbrosus. Classification (NCBI taxonomy): domain Eukaryota; kingdom Metazoa; phylum Chordata; class Actinopteri; order Perciformes; family Sebastidae; genus Sebastes; species Sebastes umbrosus. The sequence goes on from NC_051287.1 coordinate 18,405,215, forward strand.
ACTCAGAGGTTCATATAACATCCGGTACGTCTCTTACTAGATATCCAACTTTAGCTTTCAGAACAACTTGAATTGTCTTAGGCATGAATTCAGGTGTTACATGTAAATCATAGACTTCATGCAGATTTTTTGGGGAGCGCACATCCATGCTGTTCCCCCGCAACCTAGAAGTGCTCTTCAGGGACTGTGCATGATCTCTGAGTAAACAGAAGACACTGTCATATTCCTGGAACTGTCCATGCATGTTTCATAACTACATCTCCAGCTGAAATATACAAGAGGGTAGACTGATACTTTGAAGGGATGTAGCTGGTCATAATGTGAATGTATACCTCACGCCATTACTACCCAGTGTGGTGCGTGTTTCTATTTATTGGCTAGTGCTGAAATATTTGGACACCTTCACTTTTCCTCTAGTACCATCAGCAAGTCAAACATTTAATTTGTCTGATACTTAAGTGTATGACCAAATACCTGCAAAACCAATGACATTCCCATCAGCCTCAGGTGAACTTTGTATTTATTTAGTGTTCATTAGCTAATTTTAGTATGCTAACCTAAGATGTTGAACATGGTAAACATTACCTGGTAAACATTAGCTCGTTAACTTGTTAACCGTCTGGTGTAAATCCACTTTGCTACAAGCTAGAGTGTAAATAATACAATTGATGATGGTTTAACTCAATTTAGCTGCTTCAATTTCAGGGTCCTGGTATTGTACATGCTGGATCACTGTCATGACTTACTGGGACACTTGAATAGAACAGAGCCATCGTTAATGGTATTAGTAACACGTGTGCTTTTTCTACTAAGACAAGTCAAAATGTCTGCAGTGAAACAGGCTTTTGTGGTTTTGGTGAAGATGTGGCTAGAAAAGATATGATGTGGTCAAAAGTCCTGCTACTGTTTCTGTTTGACATCATTATCAAATGACCAACTGCTATTCTGGCTTAAGTTGTAGGCTATACAATGGCAACATAGAGATGACATCACACTCAGGGATGAAATGCAAGAAACGTTTTCACAAAGTCACCCCACTAAATGTCTTTTAACATAATTCAGCTTTGCGATTATCCGCCTTGTCCCTTCTCTTGGTCAACTGGTTTGAAAGCAAAGATCTGTGTTCATGAGATGCGTTTACATACCAGTCCGTGTTGTGTGGGCTTGGGCTTTGGACAAATCCTGGGGTTGTGGACTAGTGCAATAGCTGGAAGTTACAGTGCCTCAAGCATTTCTTAAAGGACCAATACGTAATATATTTACTGTAATAAATCCTAAAATGACCATGATATGCCATTAAAGATTAAGGAAACTGAAAAGAAAAGGAAATTGAAAGACTGGCTCCTCCAACAACAACGCTACAGCCAGTATGTTCTCCTTTGAAATTTCCATTCAGGTCCGACACGTATGTTTTTGTTTTGTCCGGTGTTCTGTCCACTGCCCATTTCAACACCACTTATGAAACAAACTGATCACGGCTCCAATGTTACTCATTTTAAATGCTAGCTGTCAGTACGACGTATTGCTCCTTTTAAGGCATAATATGTTACAGTCATCGGCATTCAAAGTTAGCCACTCTTCCTCGGCTCAACAAGCGAGGGAGAAAGAGAGCAGCTATGGTCGACGAGCTTGAGTGAATGAAGAGAGGGAGCGGCGTTAATGAGAACAAAGCAGTGAAACAGAAGAATAAAACATTATTTTCTGATTGTTTCACGGCGGTTCCAAAAACGTGTTTTTATGTGTTTTCTCCAGGGTCTCGATGATGTGACAGGGGAGCCTCTGGTCCAGAGGGAAGATGACACACCAGAGACGGTCACACGGAGACTGAAGGCTTATGAAAACCAGACAGAGCCTGTCTTAGAGTACTACAGGTAGCACAGATAAATCAAAATACACCTCCACCAACATATGTCGACTACATTCAGACATTGCTTATTATGGCAACCTATTTAGCAGCCCTACAGGGAGAACGCAAAGAGGACAAATGGGCAGATGTTTGACTGCATTACAGCGTAACATCTCACTGAAGTGTACTCCACATAAATGCTTTAATGTAGGTAAAAGGCTACATGCTATTGCACTTTGACCTTTGGTCTCCCTCCACATTCCTCAGCGTTGCTTGCATGACTGAAGAAATGCTTAAGAACCACATTCCAAGGTATCTTTAAGGCTTTCCAGAGTCAATAGCCCAAGCAAAACGAAAACAAAAGTACAGACACTAGTCTTTCGAGGCTGTGGACCCAGTTTGTAAATGCATCATAATTTCTATTTCTGGACTAATTAGGCAGGAAAACACATTACTCTGTGTTTCCTCAAACCATAGGGATGTGCTTAGCTCAGTGTCCCACTTATTTTTATCCCAGCATTTGTGAGGCTGTTCATCATTTGAAGGAAGTACAGAAAAGTACAGACTCGGAATAAAAGTGCACAGAAAGTGTTTACTTTAAAAGGATGAAAAATGACTGATTTCTGTTACATGTTTTATTTGCTGCACAAAATATCTGAAGGTAGTACTCTGCACTTTAAAAACTGATTTCTGTTTTTCTTTGCCCCTCCAGGAGTAAAGGTGTACTAAAGATCTTCTCTGGCACAGAAACCAACAAGATCTGGCCGCACGTCGAGGCGTTCCTCCACAGGAAACTCTCCTCCGTCAAACAAAAAGCTGCATAGAAAGCCCGAACCGAGAGGCGCAAGAAGGGTTAAAGTTTACTCGCAGAAAAACGCTCTGCAAGCACCGTCCAATCAGGTGCCACTTTCTGTGAGAAAAAGAGAAGAGCCGTCTGTGTAATTATACACTCTGAATGTTCAAAGCGAGGAGTAAGACTGCAGATGTTGTTGGAGGAAAACTTCACTGTTGCACTGTTTCCACATTGTCGCTGAAATTAGTTTGGGGAAACTCTCAGGATGTATGCATACAGTCCGTCAAACATGAATCATTGTCTCTTTATTTAACAATGTGCCTTATAAAGCCAGGACTTCACTGAATCAAGATCTTCAGCAGTAGAATATCAAGGTTACGTTCACTAGATGTTTTTAAGTTTTAGGTTTTCTAACTTTCTTAGATGATGGCAGCAACACTGAAAACAATTGGCACACCAGCAACAAAATATTTTGAGCTAAATAAGAGATTTTATTGTTAGAAATCATTTGAAAGCAATATTGCAGGCGTGCATAACTTGTCTTTTTGAGACTGTTTCTTATGCAATGGGAATTACTAAAGGGAATTGTTCTACAAATTACTGTAATTTCACTTTTGCAGGAGTGCCTTTTGCTGCTTTCGAAAATATAACCGGTAGCTCAGTGAATGTAGTTTGTATGAAAAGAAAATTATTATATTGAATATTTAAAAATTTTAATGAAACCATCTTTGTGTAACAGCTTCTTTTAACCACCTTAAGTCTTAATTGTGTTGTCTCTGAAATATGCCACAGTGTCTCCATTTTAACCAGGCGTTCCTTGTTATGACCAAGCCTCTAAATGTATACTCATATTTGCCATTTAATGTGACTTGACAACTGAATTGAATAATGTATTAACTTAAAACATTGAAGAACAGTTTGTACAGGGCTATCATGTTGTTCGAAGACATCACAGCATTCAAGGTCAATCTGCAGCTCTGTGTTTTTGTACTTAAGAATGTTTCACCACGTTAAAAGCCACAGAAATGCTAACTTGCCTTTTAAAATGTACTGTAGCCTCATTTATGCAGTGAATGTTTCCTGAACTGTACTGTGTATTTCTTAAAACACTTGAATACAATATTTAAATGCACATCTCTTCATAGACAACCGTGTCATGAGTATTTATTATGAATCATTAGAAGCTTCTGATACTAGCTACTGTATGTAGTATATTATTGTACACCAGAATAACACAACTGGAGAACTTCCCAGTTATTGTTTTAATTTGACTAATTATGACAGTAACACACCGATTCAGCATTGTTTTCTATAACACTGTCTGACTCATGAGGGACAGTTTAACAAAAATAAAATCAAAATTGACGCAGCAGAAACAGAGATATTTTTTTTATTGGTGTCTACATTACCCACAATGCAACTCAACCGCTGACAGTTAGTCTGAGAGTCGGGTGTGGTATATAATTGCTAGTATCGGCTAATGTAGCCTGGAGCCGTTAGCCCCAAACAGAGATGAAGAGTGGGCTAAAGAGGTCTGTTAAACTCACTGCTTTCCGACCGTCTATGTATCTATGTTTCTAACCACCTGATTGTTTTCCATTTGAGTTTAAAGACATCATTTTGACTTTAAAAAGGACCTACTATGCTTATTTTTAGGTGCATACTTGTCTTTGGGGTTTCTAATAGAACATGTTTACATGCTTTAATGATTGACTTTTTCCCTCACACCAGCTGTGCTGCAGCACCTCTTCTCACCCTCTGTCTGAAACGCTCTGTTTGAGCTCATGCCCAGCTCTGCTCTGATTGGTCAGCCGGTCCACTCTGTTGTGATTGGTCAACCGAACCAAACTCTTCAAACTTCGCACCAGCTCCGCTCTAACTAGCTTTGCTTGGAGACGTGCCAAACTAGCCGCTAGGCATGTTTTATGCAAATGTGTTACTTGGTGACATCACCACGTTACAGAAGAAAGGGCAGGACTTAAAGTAAGGTGTTTCAGGCAGTTCAGGAGCAGTGTTTCTGTGGGGGAAAGTAACTCCCTTTGGAGTGGACTTTGGGCTTTGTGACTTTGGGGAAAAAGCACAGAAGCAAAATAGGTCCTCTTTAAATTTATTCTCAGAACTTTAATCTCAAAATTCTGACTTTAAACTCAAAACCCAAATCATTTTTTCACATGTTGCCCTAAACTTCTTCAGTATCTAGCTCCAAAAAATGTTTTATATATTTATCAGACAAAAGGATTTATGCAAGTTTTTCCACATGTGCATTAGTAGCTACTACCCAGGACCTTTGAACAGACGCTGATGTGTATAATCGGTGGAGTTCCCCTTTAAGGATTTAAGGATGACGTCAGCTCAGGCTCCTCAATAGTAGATGTCAGAGGAGCCTGCTGTATAATTACTGTAGCAGTTGACAACAAGACACAAAACATTTAGCACTTGTTTTATATTTGAGTTATTAACAGCGGCAAGAGAAGCCAAATCTTACAGTAGACTACTGTGAGTGAGAAGTGTAGACTCTTCCTTAATATTCATAGCTTAGTGACTGAAATTCCTATACCAAGTCTCTCAGTCTTACACTCACACAATTTTGATAATCTTTGAATAATTTAGGACGTTGAGACACCATGGACATTGGTCACAGGTTTAGCATAACAGCTTAAGCCATACAATTGTATTGCATAGTTGATAAGTCACTGTGGACAAAAAACAAGAGAAAAAGAAATACATTAAAGACCGCTACAGCACACAGTTTTAGCTTCACTGCTTACAATACCTCTGTTTATGTTTACAGTATACTAGGATACTTATTATGTGCACTGCTCTACACCAGCACAGTGCAGAGCTCACAACAAATCTGTGAAATAATGAATAGTGAAATGACAGGTGCACTGCAGACCAATGCATCACACAGTAGCTTTAAGTCAACAACACATGTATTGTACTTTAATGCATTGTATGGCATCTTTAATTCCACAGTCCGCAGTAAAAATCTTACCGATTGTGCCGCTCAGCAGATTTTCACACTGATTTTGGCTGTCTTGTTAAAAGAAGATTATCATCAACGGGTCAGTTAATTGGAAGCCTGATAAATCTGGCAAAAGCTCCCTCGAATACTTTGACAAAAAAAAGTCAGCAAACAATAGAATACAAAAAAAGAAAACAAAATGTCACACAATTAAAAAACACAAACTCATCTAAAGCCCGCTGGGAAAACAACAAAAAAGTGACTAAATCCAAAATACGGTATGAGGAAGAATAATAAAGTCAAGTGCTTCAAACAACCTCGGCAGAGAAATATAAAGTGCAGAACACATTCAGATGCAGAGTTCCTTTCTGCATACAAACATACAGCAAAAGTCTCTTTGTGGAGCGCTCAGCCCTTTTTCCCCCCTCCCCTCCGTACTGCTGCTTTTCACCTCCTTCCAGGATCGTGAACTTTAAGTGACACACCACTGATTTCAGTCTGCACACATTAGTTGTGTAAGGAAACTGGCGGTTGCGATTCGGTTTCAGATGCTGGGTACTGTAGATGGCAAGCTGGTCAAGAAAAGTAAGCTATTTTTACTCTGGCCCATCAGTGAACTGTTCAAAATAAATACACAAAGCCAGCCGATTAGCCTGTTATCAGGTCATTAAATGGTGCATTATAACTGGTTATAAGCCTCATAAATGTGGGCTAGTAGGGCCCTACTGCACCCACTAGTATGTTTTATCATCGATTCACATGGTAGCTCACCGAAAGAAGGAATAAAAGACGACTCAAGTGACCTCTAGTGACCGTAGTAATTATGACAGGAGCCAAAGCGAAAGCCAAAGCGCTGTAGTATATACAGCGTGAAACTCCATATGCATTGGAGGTCGAGAGCGATGGATCGGTCACAAAATACAGTATTTTCACCCAGGAGACTGGGGTTTGCATCTTGTGTGAAACCAAGAACGTCTGGTTGTCTTTGTTTCACTTTTGAAATATAGTTATTTTAAGGCAAAACACAATGTTTTCCCTAAACTTAACCAAGTGGTTTTGGTTGCCTAAAGAAGCCTTTTTCTCTGTGTTCAAAACGTAACGTTTCATGCAGTGTTACATGTTAGAACTTGTTGCTTTTAAGTTTTCGCTTTCACTTTCACAGCATAGTAGGGCCCTACTCACCCATATCTATGAGGCTTATAGCGACCAACACTGCCTATTCAATGGCTTGATAGCAGTCGAATCGGGTGACAAAGCCCATGCAGGCCTAGTAAACCCTTTTATTTCCATCACCTGTGTTGTCAGTTGAAATTTGAGGCTTTGATTATGTGAATGCAAAATTCAGGTGAATAAACTGACAAACGTAGTGCCCTTTTACAACTTACATTACCATGCCTCTTACACCCAGATGTAACATATGGATAATTACACTCAACATTGTCTCAAAAATCCTCGTAAAATTGAGCTGACTTTATGTTTTTGTCATGTAATAAATGCTGAGTTGTTATATTGTCTCACATACTAAAAAGCATGCACTGTTGTCTTTAGCTCATTATTCGTCTTTGCCTTATGTTAAGCCGCTTCAACCAACTGACTATTGTTTTGAAAGGCTGAATTATTTCTGTCACAGAGTTGGACAATAGAGCCAACAACGATTACTGTAATCTTCTGTTGTATGTGGACTGGGAATTCAATTGATTTTCCAGTGATTTTGTACGCATTATGTATTGTGAGAATTTGTGTTTTGTCTGCACAGTTAGACACTGAAGGTCAAAGGTGCATATTAATGTCAGATGTAAAGGAGGTAGTCGGATTACTTGCACACTTTAATTGCTCTTTTAAGCCTCTCCAGACAACACTAGGAATACCTATTTTTAAAGAAAAACCTTAATGATAAAACCACTCTCGCATACATCAACTGTTCCACTCCTGAAGCTATAACATGCTCTGACCTTCATGTTCAAAGATAACCAATCATCAACTCTTCGAGCAACGAGAGAGGCAGCTCTTGATGGCCTTTCTGGCACGACGAGGAATGGCAACAAGCAGGTAACACAATAATGTTTGACAAAAGCCAAGAAAGAGTTAAAACATTAGCACCAAACGCTACCATCTTGAAGCATCCCTGCTGTCTACTCATTTTAGATAACTAACTGACTAGCCACCCACACATATTGCATTATTTATCCTCTCCTGATGATTAGACACACACAGAGATCTGTGGGTTGTGCACAACTCCAAACATGCATCTCAGTTGTGAATCTGAAAGCTGTAAGAGCCGAGGCCCTGCGGGGTGAATCTGACCCAAGACCTTTTAAATTAACCTTTATGTAACTCAGTTCTAGCCTGATAAGTTAAATGCTGCAGAAAATGCAAATCAAAAGTACCCACAACTGGAACTGTGTTCGTACAGATTCAGACATTACGCCATTAAATACAGATAAATCTGCTCTAGCATACAGCTAGCAGGTTAGCTTCTAGCAAACCAAAGCAAAAAAATAATGAAAAATGTGAGGCCATGTATGTCTTTACCAAATATAAAAAGGTATGACAACAAGTCTGAAACTCTCCTGTAAAAATATTTCTCACAACACCACAGCTTTGCCTTCAGGTAACTTCTTTTTTCCCTCATGATTGATATCAAATTATTCAAGATTACACCTGCTGAACAACCACCTTCGCTCTATTTTACAGTAGTTACTGTATACTGGCACACGATCAGGTAGTTTCAAATGTTGCTTTAAGACATGTTATGTCAAGCACAGTATTAGCCTAGTATCTAGTCTAGTTGTCTATGAAATGTTCACCGTTAACTTGTACCGCACAGGATACAAAGCCATTGATCTGTCAGTCGTGCTTCTCATGATTCAATTTAAGCAGCTATAATAAGCAATACTCCTCAGATGTCCACTGATCTGAGTCCTACTTCAGGCGTTGGATTTGGTACCTAACTGCCCAAAGACTTTATTGGTTTAGTATTCTTTGTGTTGTCTGGATTTCAATTTGTCAGTTTTGTTTTGCTTCCATGTAAGAATGTTTCTCTTTTTTTCAGGAGAAATTAAAATGAACCAGCGATCTGTAAAACCAGGGTTATGGCACAACACGTGCATTTAGCTGGCAAAGAGACAACCGCAGGAACCAGCTCGCCAGAGGCCAACCACGTTGGCACAACAATCGGTAACACTGAGAAATGTTTGTCGTCGGCAAAACATTATTTTCCCGCAGCGTAAAAGACTGATCATGTCTCCTTTTTATTCCTTGCTCTGCACTGGTGTTACTCAGCCTGTCCTGCTGTACAAAGAGGGCTTGTTCCTATAAATGGTGAGGCGATGGAGATGAGAGGAAAAGCAGGGGGGGCTGATCCTACAATCCCTAGGAGGTTTCCATCATGCGTATATCGTCTGTTTCTGTCGCGTCGTCCTTTGTCCACCTCCCTGTGCTTGTCCACAGTCCAGCCTCTAAACAACGCTTCATGGGGTACTCTGCCACCTAGTGGAGGGAGAAGAACACAGGAGGGTCTGATGACAAATAAACACTCACAGGTGAGGTTTGTCGAGCACAAATCTGAGTCAAAAACAGGTTTAAAATGGAGCTGGAGAGAGACTCTGGGGGATTAACCTACTGTCGCCTAGTTAGGGGATTATAATGGTTATGTAACTGCACTCTGCCTCTGTAACATTTCATGCCCTAATCTGAGCTGACACTACACATTTGATCGTTAATTCACAAACTTTCCTCTGCAGAGATTTTTACCGTGAACTAAAACAAATCTGGGAGGACTCAAACGTATGATTTTTTTCTATAAAGAACAGCTTCTCATGTACATGTTCTCCTCCAGAGACTGACTGCGAGTTTAAACTGAGGTGACGAGAGAAGCTACGAGAAGAAAAAAGGCAGAAATCTAAAAAAAAAAAAGCGGGACCAGGAGAGCCGAGCTTCGCTTTCAACAGGCTCGATCGCATTCCTGGGGAGCCGTCTTTCCTCTGTGGGCGAAGGGGAGGATGATTTTTTTTCTTTTCCCAGAGTAGATGTTTGGCAGCTCGTCAAGCTGTGGGGCCAACAGAGGGGAGGAGGCTTCATTCCCTCTTGCCTACAAAAGGCTTTCAAACTACAAAGACCAAGTTTAGTAGAAAAGCACGTAGCAAATTTCACTTTCTCTACTTAATCTGAATATCGATATACATAAAAATCTCTTCCGTGTCTGTTGTTGCAGACGGTCCAGAGAGTTTCCATTTGCTCACATTGTGACACATTTGTCACATGTTACTCCTCTTTTCCTTTAAAATGGCAGAGCAGGTAGTTTGGCAGAAGTTGGTGTTTAAAATCAACAACAGCAACATGAACTCCAGGTCCTGGTTTGCAGGTAAAAATCAACTTTTGGCAGCTGCTCTGGCCACAAGTACTTACTACCATTTACTGTATGTGAAAATAGTTATTTGCATATTTTGTGACAAAGATATCACTAGGAAATAGAACTAAGTGTGCTGACGCTTTAAAATCCAGCATCCAACTAAAGATGAGTTCTATATGATCACAGGACTAACATACAATAGCTCAATGGTGCCACCCGACAGCTGTGTGGGGTAACTGCAACAGCCTATGAAAAAGAAGAAGAGGAGGAGAACTTACCGGAGGTAAAGAGTCCAAGGCTTCTTTGGGGTCGAGTCTGAAGTTTGTGCCGGTTTTGTGTTGTTCAACATTGTTGGATGTGTCGATTCTAGACTTGACTGCGTATTCTTTCACTCTGTGTTTGAAGGCCTCGAGCTCTGTGTGGAAGACTTCTAAGTAGACGTCTTGTCCTTCCTACACAGCAACCAAGGCAATAATATTAGGGAAAACTGCCCGAGACACAACAGAACGAAAGCCACAGATATGTACTCACACACACAGTATTATCAGATGATTGCATCTTACTTTGGCTTTGTGGAAGAACTGTCTGAAGCAGCCTCGGGGATCCTGCTGAGAGTTCGAGGCCATCTCCAGGATGAACTGCATGACCACAGCTTGGTGCGCCACCTGCTCCATCAGCGCTTCTTTCTGCAGGACAACACCCAGTTTATATAAGTCATGTCTCAAATCGCTTGTGCTATGTAATTACCAGAGCATCATAGTGAACTAAAACTGAAACTAAAACAAAAGTAAGCAGTGAAAAATATTTGTAGTAAACTGAAACAATACTGCCTGGGTAAAAAACGAATAAAACAATAAAAATCAATGTAAATTCATTTCTGTTTTAGTTTTTACTAGCTATAATATATCACTACAGAAAAAAAGAAAACCCAAGAATTTCCGTCATCTTTCATGACATTGGACCACAGAAATTGAACAAACTTGACATTTCAGGTGATGCCGCAAATTCCTTCACATTGGACACTAACAAAGCGCAAAGATTAAACATTATGGCCATTCCTACACAGTTCTCCAACCATGCATTTCATAGCTACATACTTCTGAGACATTATACCTTGCTCTAACAAAAACAAACTAAAAATACTGTAAAACTAAATCTATAAAAACTAAAACTGAAAAACTGAACTGAAATATAACAAACACACTCTGAAAATGAACTAAAACCAAACTAAAATAAAAGAAACACTAATTGAAAATTCCAGACTATTATAAACTTGGTTATTATTACTGATTTCTAATACCCAGCATTGATGCAGTATGTGCTGTTGTATGTTTACAGCTACTTTGGAGCGTAAATTCAGCATCAGTGTGCATGCCATCTGTGGCAAAGTTTCAGAAGTATATCACTGAAAAATGTCAGATTTCAACAGAGCGCTGACAGCACGATGGAAAATTCTGTACTTCCAACACCTTCATATTGTGTGGTACTGCATTAGATTAAAATTAGTTTCCACATATGGGACTAACGGAGCAGGTGAGGCCATTTCTTTATTTGGCGGTGTAATAATCTCTGTTGGCACTGAGGGAGATTATGCTAAATCCACCCCACAACTGTGTTTTCACTGCCTGCAGATGTCAGTGCACATGCTCTGGCACGTGGTCCCATGTTTACACTGCTTTTACAGCTTGACGAGGTGAGAGGAAATACACTGGCCGACCGTGTTTATCATAATGAAGCAACACAGCAACTAGATGGCCCTTATGTGTTTTAATAGTTTTCTTTTTGACAGAAAGTGAGTTCTGTGTTCTATGTGTGTAGGTTTTATGTTTGAGGTATTGTTGACAATAAAAAGAGAAAATAACACCAGCCTAATCCTTCCAGTACATTACCCCTTCTTGCTGTAGTCTCATGCACCAGAGAATTAAGTAGTTGGCCGTTTCCTCACAGATGAGCTGAGGCATGTCTGCGAGGAACCGCTGACTGTCGTCCCATCTCCGCAACATACCTGATCAATGGATAAAAAAAGACATGTTTTCAGACATAAGACATAAAGAAGAATTATAAGGGTGATTTTGCATGTTAAACTATCACCAAAGAAACCTCAGTTGCTTGCTACCGTTTTGTCAGAAATATTTACAGCAAACATCCATTTAATTACCATAGTAACATTCTCACAAGAGTGTACCGTTGGGCACTTAAAGCTCTCATAGTAGAGTTAGTAATTAGTGCCTGCTTTCTCATGGGAACAATTTGGACTATCCAGCACTTCTGCTTTCACACTAAGAAACGTGTAGCCGGTATTTTATATTCGTCCAGATCATTTGCCAAAAGCATCTCAATAAAATTAATCTATAGTTTTTGAAAAAGTTAGATTGTTGGTATGGCAACCGTTGAAATAGGGCTGCACGATTATGGCCAAAATGATAATCACGATTATTTTGATCAATATTGATATCACAATTATTTATTACGATTAACCTTTGATTTTAGCGACAGCATATTTTTATTGCACTTTCACATTCAAATTAATAGAGCACTGTTTTCACTTCCATGCTGTGCTGCATCCCTCTTAATGTTCAAATTTGGGCTACATGATGTTGGAAAAAAACTGATATTGCAATATTTCTTTCTGCTTTATATATATTGCAATATGATAACATACAGGAATATTCACCCTACCCCTTTCTTTGCTACATTTCAAAGTGAAATGCTTTAATCTGGTGCACTTTGAGAGCAAAATTAGCAACATTAAGAGGCTAGATAAACAATTGTATGCCCTTAATTTAATCATAAACACATTGGTTGAATAGATAATATCTATACCCAAAAGGGAAGCCAAAACATCTCCCCAAACTGTGATCGCGATTAATAGTCGATTAATTGTGCAGCACTTCGTTGAAAGTACGAACTGTGACATGGACTCTTCTTCTGCACAACTCACATGCAGTACAAACTGCCTTGCTGGCCAGAGGCACAAACATTTACATGCAAAGTAATGATAATTTGGATAAAACACCAACTGCAACCACTCTATAACTGACAGGGGCCACGAGCTTGCTGAAAAACAGTTGCCTTCTTCCACCACAGTCGGGTGTGTTGAGATGAAATTCCTGCATAAAAGTTCAATCAATCAAGTATGCATATGAAAACTAAATATGACCTCTTCCAGTAAAGCTGGAGAAGAAGTCTTCCCCTCCAGATTTGGCGTCTCACTTACCAAAATGTCTGAGCTCTTGGTCATATTTTTGGAGGAACGTCTTGCACTTGTCCTGATCCATCTCTACAGGTTGATTTTGGACATTGATGATACTCTGGAAGAGAGAGAGTACACTGACTCACTGTTGAAAACATTATTAAATGGTTAGTAGACAGCACACACCATCAAATAATTCAAGTCATGATCTTGTTTGCTTTTAATTTTCCACGTCAGCTTTTATGCCTCACTTAAACGTGAACAGCGCCAAACTGTTTGCTTACCTTATCAAAAACGTCCCAACTTCTTACAGCTCCGAGCACAGGACTGCGGCTGGGTCCCTGACCTCCCAGCATGCTCTCCTTGCGACGCCACTCCTCCTCTGTGTGCGTGAGTTCGGAGGGGCAGGCCAGAGTTCGAGCTCGTTCCTGCTCCAGGGACTCGGAGCTGTGGACGCCCAAAGAGCACAGCTGGTCCTGGGCTTCGGCCAGCCTCCAGCTAGAGACGATGGAGGCCTTCACGCAGCGCTGCTGGCTCTGGCAGAGCGACGCCATGGCACAATCACAAAGGTGCGGTGTTGGTGACTGGTGTGAGGTAAATGGAAGAAAGAGATTAGGACAGGGAAACACTGGCTTCGACTGAAATCGCAAACTATGTACCACAAACTCAATATATGTACTATCATTCAACATACTTTTGTGTGAATAAACAGTAGTAAGTATTTTTTTTCGGATGCACTGAGCAGTAATTTACGTCGTCACTTCCCGAGAGCCTCCTTGCCGGTTGGAGACATGTAACCGTGCCAACCTCATGTGACCAAAACAACGATTTCAATCAAAGTTGGAATTGTTTTAAAACATATATAACGCCTAGCACAGTGAAATCTTATACTTAGAGTTAAATTGAAGCGTTAGAAATAGCATGTTAGTGTGGAATTTCGGACACAAACTTAGATTCTGTCAGTGACTCAAGTCAAATTAACAGTAAATCCTCATAACATACACATTACGTACACATTGTGCTTTGTACAAATTAGAGCAGGGAACTAATATTTCCTGTCTACCTACCACAGTGGTTGGAACGACTCAAAAATGCACCTGTTACTTTTCTGGTTCTCCACCAGCCAAACCTGATAATGACCTAATTTTCACTTGCACAATGCAACTTTCACAGGTTCTGCATATGCAAGAATCCTGTGGTGTAGTTTGCTTTGTTAAAACACAATCTGACATCACCAAGGGGCTTGACTTGAAGTTTTAATCCTCATCCCTTTTATTTGTTATATATGTTTTCTATATAGCCCGAATAAATCTTTCTCCACAGAGAGACTGGCTGTGTGCTTAGAGGGAACAGCTGCCCCTCATCCTGAGTCACACACAAAGCCATTTGGCTTTTAACCACAACCAATGCTGTATTTGGTACAGGGTGGGGCGAGAGGGCTAAAAATAAAAGGCTTGTTTCCATTTTGTTTCATGGCTACCAAAACAGCCAAATGCCTTTTCTAGTCACAGACACCACACCACACACAGCTGTCAGTGTCTGAGAATACCGAGGAGGACCCGGGGGAAATAGAGAAAGTGGGCTGCTGCTGCATGTCTTGTTGTGGCCTCTAAACCTTCACCATCTTTCCTGCCATGTCCTTGACAGGATGGTGACACAGCAAGTGTCTGTTTTCTTTATAACCAGGCTGCTCCACCCAAAGTGTGTGAAGGTTCTTCCTTCCTGCAGCTGTCAGACTCCTCAACCAGCACTACTGCCAGTAGACCACATTCACACCATGACAATAACCTGACATTTTCAGGAGGAATTTCATTAATTCTCACTGTGCAATATCATTTTCCACTTGTGCAATGTTGTTAATAGTCTGTTTATTATCAATACTGTATATACTGCTCCTATTTTTATACTTCCTTCTATTTAAATGGGTCATATTTTGTTACACTTTGTTTAGCTCTTTTTTTTTTTTTAACTGTGTTAACTGATGCATCTTGTTTTTTGCACTATCCCCTTTAGCTTCTGTACACTGCAAATGTCCCAAATTGCTGGACTAATAAAGGAATATCTTATCTTATCTTATCTTAAAGTGGACTATAGATAGCTTGTTTACTCAGGTCTGGGTTTGCTCTAAGGTCAGCATTCACTCCATGCAGCCTGGACACTGGTGTTGTGCACCATGAGAGTTATTGGCTAAATGTAATATAGTGTATAAGATGATGACAGAAAAGGTAACCTAGGCAACGTATGTAATATAGCAGAAGAGGTAGTAACCTAGGCAACGTAATACATGTTACACGTTGAAGTTGAACTCTCTCCACTGAAACAGGGTTTATCTAGTTAACATGCTTTTAATACCATTAAGTTACCTCTGCAATGCCAAGTAATGTATATATAGCTACGCTTTAGTTACCTGCTGGTGTGGATAAACAGCACTGAAGCTCTTAGCTGCTGAAGCTGGATCTCTGTTTGGCTCTTCATCCTGGTAAAGTGCAGCTCCGTTACCCAGCCACTCCATCGCCTCTGCTGCTAGCTGCTGCTAGTGCGAGCTGTTGTTGGAAGAGGCACTAACAGTGCTGCTCTGTGAGGTCTGTGGCTGTCTGACAGAGGTCTGTGAGATCTAAATGCCAGTCTGGAAGTGGTGAATGTGCTGCTCCACGTCGGGAGAGTTTAGCTCCCGTTAATAAACAACGTTAGCTTAAAACTACAGCAGTCACTGGCTGCTGCTGCTGCTGCTTCTTTGAGGTCTATTGGTGGTTGGTAAACAACTATTTGGTGCATTAGCGCCACCTGCTGGACCGGAGGGTGGTCATTCTGCTAATAACAACTATATCCCAAAAATAAATAAATAAATAAATAAAGAAAAAGAAAAAGAAAAAAGAAAAAAGAAAAAAGAAAAAAGAAAAAAGAAAAAAGAAAAAGAAAAAAGAAAAAAGAAAAGAAAAAGAAAGAAAACAAAAAGAAAACAAACAACCTCATATTTTTCCAATCATATTAAAGGGACTATTTGTAACTTTCTAAGCGTATAAATGTAGTGGGTCGTCACACATGCGCGTTCGCATATGCGCGCTCACGTGTGGCTGGAGCCTTGTCTCCGCTGCCTGCTCTCCTTCACTCAGAATGCGCGCGCGTCCTCGCTGTCTCGCTCCACCTCTAGACGTGAACGCGCGCTCACTACACACTGCAGAAGAGTTAGTTTAGCTCTGAGAATATCTAGTGGATGTACAGCGGACGTTTGTGCAGAAATAAATGCTGCAGTTCCTCCGGACCAACAGAGCTTTCCCGTGTCTTGTGAAGTGACGGAGCTCTTCAGATAGTTACGTTACCCTCTCGTTACCGACCGGGTGCCGGTGCTTCAGCCTGCACTTAGGCAGGAAAAGCCAACACTAGGATCAGATCTAAATCATGTTCATGGAGAGACCTTCGTCTGGTCAGCTAACATTACTGTCAAGCAGCTGAAATATAGAGTGATATTGTGGTTTTAGCTGACGTGTGTCGCCTCACTGTTTTGAGTGATGCTCGTTCAGGTATATTTAGAGCGAGCAAGCGCGAGCCCGACGCTGACTTTCGTTGATTTCACGGCCACAGGTGTCGCTGTTAAGAAGCATTTCTGAAAGTTACAAATAGTCCCTTTAATTTGTCTAAGATACTGAAATAATGTTCTATAACAATCATTTAGTGAGTTCTTTTGTAGAATATCTATTAAATCAAAGTGTACTTTAATCTCTTTGACTCAAATGCCTTCTATCTTCCTCATATCTCTCACAATGCAACATTACATGCTCCACCGTTTCCTCTTGTCCTCAATAATTACATTTACCTGTGTCCTGTTTACCTATTTTAAATAGTGTGCTGTTTAGTCCAGTGTGTCCAAATCTAAGTTTAGTTTAGTTTAGTTTATTAGTTTATTATATCGTGGACAATCCCAATTAATTGACTGTAGCAATAACTGTAAAAAGGGCAGCTTTAGCCGACATGGTTAATATCCAGCTGAAGTCCCCGGCCCGATGACAATAGGCACCCTAAAAAGAACAATACATTACAGCACATTGATTAAAAGGAAAGAGTTAAGACAGAGAAGAAACAAGATAGATCAATAAGGATAAAAGAGAACAGTAAAACATCAGTACAATCATGCAGAGACAGCACATAATCAAAACATACAATAAAACAGTCTTGATATGATTGTCTCATCTTTTTTTTTTTATTATTGAAGATAATTCATTTACAAACATTAAGGCATTGTAATCTAAACTCAATACTTCTAACATACAAGGCACAATTGGATAGGAAAGATAACTTAAGTTATAAAAAAATAACATGACTGAACATGTATGATGATGACCCCTAGAGCTACTATGGAAGAGTGCAGTCTTATTATTTATTTATTTTTTTGTTCCTTTAATTATTTTCTACCCTCTTTTATTTTTGTTATTATATATTTTGTTTTTATAATTTAAGTTATCTTTCCTATCCAATTGTGCCTTGTATGTTAGTCTCAAGTATTTCAGCCAATGATTTCAGCATTAAAACAACTTTGATACTTCATTACTTTTACTAATTGTATGAGAATTGCTTTAAAAAAATATATTTTTTAAAATTGATTTTAAATCCACTAAAGAAAATGTTGCATTATTTCTGTTTGGGTTCTCAGAGGATTTGCATATGCTCTGTAATAGTAGTAGTAGTAGTAAGTAAGTAAGTAAGCAAAGCTTCATTTATATAGCACCTTTTAAAACACACCGTTACAAAGGGCTTCACACACAAATGAAACATCAAACAATGATGAAAACAAGGAACATTTACAATATTAATCACAGAAACAATGAGAAACAGATCAAACAGACAAGCACACATGTGGATGAGGCCTATAGAAAGGCTTGCCTATAGAGATGGGTTTTTAGAAGCCACTTAAAACAGTCCAGAGATAGTAGTAGTATTGTTATTGTTTTTGTTATTATTATTATTTATAAACAATGAAGAAATAAAGTCAATCTCAGCAAAACACAAGGATTTTATGGGGTTTTGTCATGTACACGCCTACTGTTTTTCATTGAGCGTAAATAGCCAGGAGGGGGCGATATTGCTCCATTTACAGATGATCCACATGTATTTCAGATTTCACACAATCTCAATCAAATACAGCACACACATTAATACAGTAAAACACAGACAAGCAGTAGGCAAGTACAGTGGTCCCAAACTTTTTCACTTCAAGGACACAAACTGACACAAATTAGACCACGGACCCCCATTTGATTGGATTTTGTCCCAGGGTCCCCCATCTGATTTTCACTTTCAGATGTTTTATTACAGAAGGTGTATAAAACTCATGACCAAAATTCTGTCATTGTGTTACTTGGATGGAATTATACTGAAAATAAATTATTCGCATTTTTGCTGGGGACCCCCTGGTAACCCCGTCAAGGACCCCTGGGGGTCAGCAACAGCACCATCCTTGTTCTTGTGTCATTAGCTCTCCGTTTTAACTCTCTCCTCGCTGCTTATGTTTGTTTGTTTGTTTTTTTTACAGAAAATGAGTCATTCAGTGCTGCAAAATAACCAGATAACCTCACCACTACTCTCTCTCTCTCTCTCTCTCTCTCTCTCTCTCTCTCTCTCTCTCTCTCTCTCTCTCTCTCTCTCTCTCTCTCTTTCTCCTGAAGGAGCCAGTCTTCCTGTTCTTAGTTCCCAGAGTTCCCGGCTGCTGGCAGTAGAATGCTGGGAATATCCGGAGAGGAAGGGGAAGTGACATCACAGCGGTGACCTTCCGTACCAGGCCATATCACCTGGTGCTGGCTGGAGGAGAGCTACCAAACACACACACACACACACACACACACACACACACACACATGCATTCACATTCACTGAGAAACCGTATTGACACACTTCAGTTTGCTTTTCAGGAGAAGAGAAAGAGAGAGAGAAAAGAAAAATCGTGAGCAAATTCCCATGAAGAGAGAGAGGAAGCGATAACTTCAAGTGCAGAGAACTTTGCATAGACCGGCTGAGCTAACCACATGTTTGAAAAGAAAATTCCCACCATGCCTCAGCTGGTTCCTCACACCAGCTCTGTCTGTCTTAACACTCATTTGTACTGGCCGACCATCTATATTGATCAGAATCACTTAATTTATATCAGCCACACTTTAATAGGCTACTCTAGCAAAAAGTAAGCACAACTACAAGCCAAGGATACCTTTCTGTAGGCCTATAAGCCAAGAATACTTATATATACTTTTCTTAAGTATATCTTGATCAAAAGATTAAGTACAAGTAGGCCTGTAAGCCAAGTAAACTTAGACTTCTCTGTATACTTGTCAGTATAAGCCAAGTATACTTAGACTTTTCTGTATACTTGTCAGTATAAGCCAAGAATACTTAGACTTTTCTGTATACTTATCAGTATAAGCCAAATAAACTTAGACTTTTCTGTATACTTGTCAGTATGAGCCAAGTAAACTTAGACTTTTCTGTATACTTGTCAGTATGAGCCAAGTAAACTTAGACTTTTCTGTATACTTGTCAGTATAAGCCAAGAATACTTAGACTTTTCTGTATACTTGACAGTATGAGCCAAGTATACTTAGACTTTTCTGTATACTTGACAGTATGAGCCAAGTATACTTAGACTTTTCTGTATACGTATCAGTATGAGCCAAGTCTACTTAGACTTTTCTGTATACTTTTCAGTATAAGCCAAGTAAACTTAGACTTTTCTTTATACTTGTCAGTATGAGCCAAGTATACTTAGACTTTTATGTATACTTGTCAGTATGAGCCAAGTATACTTAGACTTTTCTGTATACTTGTCAGTATGAGCCAAGTATACTTAGACTTTTCTGTATACTTGTCAGTATGAGCCAAGTATACTTAGACTTTTCTGTATACTTGTCAGTATAAGCCAAGTATACTTAGACTTTTCTGTATACTTGTCAGTATGAGCCAAGTATACTTAGACCTTTCTGTAAAACTTCTTAGATGTTTTTTATTTAAATAATCATTTGTGGTTAAGTTATCCATCATTTCACAATAAAAGCAAATACCATATAAAAAGGAATACACATATGTGTAGCACAACATTGTTTTTTTCTTCTTTCCTCCTCCATTAATCATTTCACAACCTTGTGATTCTTTAGAGGATAATTTACGGTGTATAAAGTAGTTCAAACTAGCTCCAGCTTAACCAACTACTTATTAAAATGCTGCTTTGCATCAGTATTAACAGTGTAATAGTGTCATATATATAATAGTCTGTCCTACAGGCCATTTGTCCACAGAATGAGTACTTTGACTTTTGATACTTGAGCACATTTTGTTGAGAATGCTTCTGTACTTTGACTTTTGATACTTGAGTACATTTTGTTGAGAATGCTTCTGTACTTTGACTTTTGAATGTTTATATTTGTACATTGTTGTATTGGTGCTTTTACTTTCATAAAGGATCCGAGTAATTCTTCGACCGCTGCAAATAAGTGAAGTGAAAAATCCTCCGCCAGCCACCCAGACATGCTGAGGTGAAACAGACGTCAATACACACAGGTTGCACACAGATGGGAGCTGGACGTAGTTAACATATGGAGTTTGGAGAGTGTCTCAGAGGTTACATTCTTTAGGAGCAAAGGCTGGAAAACACATATATACAAAGCCATGTACTTGCACAAACACAGACATATACACACAGCGAATAATATATAGAGAGAACGTGTCTCTGAAGAGCAGGACGGACCGAAGAAGACGAGAGAGGGGAGTAAATAGATGCCAGGAAAGAAGGATGGGAGAGAGAGAGAGAGAGAAAGAAAGAACATGCAGAAGTCCCTTGATGCCAAGTCAGGGAGAGAGGGAGGAGGGATGAGTAGTGATGGGGTGAAGAGGGAGGGAGGAAGGGAGGGAAAGAGTGCGTGTGGTGGAGACGTCATTATACAGGATGACAAAAGAAGAAGGGATTCTCTGGTCAGCTGCTGCTGCTGCTGCCACTGTCTATTGTCCTGCCGACAGAGGACCCCCCTCCACACACACACACACATGCACCCACGCGCACACACACACACACACACACACACACACTACTCTCTCTCTCATCTTGTGTTGGACATCACTTTCTTTCCTTCTCCAAGTTCAACTCTGATTACATGGCCCCCCAACATTTTTAAAGACCCTGCTAACCCCCTCCCCTAAACCCCAGCTGTGTCATCGGGAGTGTTTTCAGTAAGTCTGAGATCCAACAGATGTTTGCTCCAAAAAGACAGAATCCAGAAAAAAAAAACTGCAAAGAAGTTCAGACATGGAAAGAAAGCAAGAAAACAATGATTGCTTAAATATTACTGGACGTAAGATTGCTTGTGTTAAAAACTAGTCAAGTAACAGTACAACAATATTTGTAGACTTTTCAAAGTGATATATTCACATAATCTCTTTGCATGCAGTGCTGCTCTCCAAAATATTGACCAACATCTTTCTCATAAATAACTTTATGAGGGGATAAGAGATTCGTATGAAGTTTAAATGTCATTCCTCCTGACTGTGTAAACACAAATATTAAGGAAAACTTTGCTACTAATTGCTTTATTAACCCTTAGATGCACTGTTGTTGGAATCAACACTCTCTTCATAAGTGAATAATAGTTTCTGTTAAATTTAAATATATGGTAGCTTCATCATTTAGCTAAAAAAAAAAGTGTAATTTTCAGCATCAAATGATCAAATTTGAAAACATTAGAGTCTATATCTCTAAGTTATGCAAATTATGGTGCCTTCAAATGGAACTCGTAAGCTTGTGGTTACGAAATGGGAAGTCTTGTACACAATATGCTTGGCGTTCAAAGGGTGTAGTCGTGAGAACCCTGCAGTGAGGCGATAGCAATATTAACATTACTGTCGGCGTCTAAAGGTATAATGACATAAAGGAAAAAGACGAGGCCGTTGGGAATATCAACATTTTCCACAGACATATTATAAATTTATGAATAAAAACAATACACGACTAAAATTACAATATATTAACTTATTATGCACCAAACAATTAACTTCCATGGCCTCCGCCATTTTTGACAATGTCAACAAACACGTCACAAATCGTGAACTCGGAGCTTTCAGAAACTTTCCTCTTAAGAGGTCTTGAATACCACAAAAGGGGGGCGTTCATATGGACCCTTCTCGTGAACACTGTAAACACGACCCCATTTGAAGGCATCATTAGCTACTAAGCTAGCTTAGCTACATAACTATGCAAATGGTTCATCCACATCTACAGCGCTGGCAAGCTAGTGTTAGCTAGCAACAGATGCTCTTTAACATAATTGTGAATTAAGTGAATCAATAAGTGAAATGTATGTGTAAATGTTATGTTAAATGTTATCAATTCAGTCGTAGACATTTTTCTGAAGTGATACATATAGGCTAATTAAAGATGCATTTCTATTGCCTCCGCACAGCTCTCAAAATTAGATAGTAAAAGAGGTAAATACATTTTAATGGGGGGAAATCAAAAATTAGATTTTTGATGAATACCTGGAAATGAGAAATTCTGAAATATTTTTGTCACAGAAATATTGTGAAAAAAATTGACATGACCCTTTAATAACTTACTGACATAACTGCATACATGATTTTCTGATAGAAAGTCATTAATAAAAGGTCATTTGTATAAATAAATGCATATTATTTATCTATAAAACATTAAATAAATGATTCAAGCTTATACACCCATCATATAATGTATGCCTTACTAGTAAGTAGTAGTCTGTCTAATCCAAACTCTACTTTAGTGAATGCAGTTACTGATGTGTTTTTTCTTTTCTTTTAAGGCTAGAAGTGCATGAAAAAGCTGCTCAATTAAACGAACAAGAGTGCTTGTAATTAGTTGTTTTCCACCCATGGAGAAGTTTGATTGTTTTTAAAGAGGGATGTTTTATAAGAAGAGGCAATAAATTCAGCCGACTAATAGAAGCAGCTATGAATGAAGCTCCTTTCTTCCCTTTGTGTGTGTGGCGTGTATGTATGCGCCTCACGTACTCGCCAAAGGTGCTGAGCTCTGCATTATCATTTATCTACCTCCCTGGTGTCTGCAGGCACTGTGTGTAGTGTGAATATCAGAATGTGTTTGTGTTCATACGCGGGCAAGTGTGAGTTCATAAACGGTTAAAGTCATTTTTTCTGCGTGTCTTCGTTTCTGCTTTCAAATCAACTGAGAGCAAATGACCCTTGACCAACTGACCTCGAGAATATTCAATCCTCCACTGTCTCTGCACAGTGTGTGACGCTCTGGTTCGTTCTGCTTTGATTGACCCCTCTTTGACACACTAACACACACACACACACTGAGGGTATATGACCACTCTGTGACACTCGCAGGCCGACAGACACAATAGGAGACCCCGGCACATTCCTTTCCCCAGGTGGCATAAAAGACGCAGCCAGATCAATGGCCTAATGGGCTCCAAACCAATGGCCGACGATCATTAACCCCCGACGAGTGTGAGTCCCTCATGCCCCTCAGCCAGACTATTGTGTGACCACTGTGTGTTCGTATACAGACTATTGTGTGAGGGTTTTTTCTGCCGTGTGGAGCTGGTTAACTGCTGGATGAGGGGTCTAACTTAGGGCATTAGATGGTGACAACGTGTGCTGTCTTGACTTGAGGAAACCTGGACATTTGTTCCACACAGATGTGATAGACAGACAGTGACGGAATGTAACCGAGTACATTTACCCAAGTAAAATTTGGAGGTACTTGTACTTTACTTGAGTATTTTCCATTTTTATCTTACTTTATACTTCTACTCCGCTACATTTCAGAGGAAAAGATTGTATTTTTTACTCCACTATAATGTTTATTTGATGCTTATATACGTTCACTTAAGTAACATTTTGAATGCAGGACTGCAACATATATAATTGAGTTTTTTAATACCGTGGTATTGCTACTTTTACCTGAGTAAAATATCTAAATATACCACCGCCAATTCATTTATCACAGCACCCGAACATTTTGAGCATTTGCAACAACACCACTCCTAAAAAACATGCAGCATAATTATACCAACTAAGCCTTAAACATTAAATTGAAGAGATACCTATGCATCATAATTTTATTTCCATCCCAGTACTCTCCACCCAGTGCCGTTTTCTACCCCTCTCTTCCTCACTTCACCCCCTCCCAACAGCTCTCAGATTCAGCAGGAGCTCGCTCCATCCCTCTTCCTCCTCCAGGCCTCCACTCCAATTCCACTGAGTCCATACAGCCATGTGTGTGTGTGTGTGTGTGTGTGTGTAGGGCTGGTGGTGGGAGGACAATGGGCAGTAAGGGGGCTGGCTGAATGGGACCATTGAGTCTGCTCAGCCAAACAGAAAAGCATCTTCCATCTCACTTCAAAACCCACAGTTTCACTCGGTACAACCAGGCCTTTATTCTCCATAATTACTCCATGACACACATGTACACACACATGCGCACACACACACATATACATACATACATACATACACATACACATACATATTTATGAATATATATGAATGATTGCATGCGCTAATCACAAAAACAACACAGCCAGGCTGACTCTTGACAGCCTAAAATGTGTCAAGTGTCAGTTTAGTCGTTCAGATGATCAATATTTCATCACAACAGCTGAATCTGAAAGTTCACTTACAGAAAAATAATACGTGGGATGTCTTTTGATGTGTTATCATATTGCATTGGAGCCTGTTCTTACTTATATACAGTGAGGAATGCTGGTAAATACACATTTATCGTGGCCGACAGGAAGACGATGGAAAAAATGGATACTTGTTGCTCTAAAAAGTGAATTAATCTCAGAAGTTTTTATGAATAAAAATGTCTTCATTCAAGTCTTGAGTTAACACATTATGTTTTCATACTGTTTAATTATTATGTCAGTAATTGCTGATATTACATTAAAAAAATGTCAATATATATTTTTTAAATTTAACATAACACAATGAAATACGCAATCTTTAACCAGGTAATAATAATAATTAATACTTAAATAAATGTAAAATAATAATACTAATTAAATTGCATGAATTGTGTGAAATAACATGACATAACATTGCATATTGAGATATATTTGTTAAGAATAATCAATCTATGAATGTTGTCATCGTTGTCTACATGCACATTGCAGCTGCACTATAGCCAGAGTACAGTATATACAGTACAGTTCCATCTGCAACGTATGCAAGATCTTACTGTTATGCTTAGAGACCTGCAATGTAATGACGCCTTTGCAGTTTCTGCTGGGTTTCTGGGTAAACTGTAAAGACAGTCTTTAAAAAACAAAACAGAAAATCATCCTTCAACAGGTTTTGATTTGTTATTTCTACTGGATTTGTAGAAATAGTGTCTACTATAGAGAAGCGAAGTCCCTCCCCTTCCAGTGGACCACCACGGGACCTTATTTCGGAAAAAAAAATATGAACGGTGGCGAGAGACAAATATTTTTTTTATCCCGTTTGAATTGCGCCATGAATCACACATATGATGTTTTTCAATTTAAACATAATTTTGGAAGTCAAGTACAAGACTGTGTAAAAACATAATTAGAAAGACTGCACACCAAAAAGTGGCGGAAGTGACGTCTCTCTCGCTGCAGCTACGATGCCTGTGTGTTTCGTACTGGGATGTGCTCACATGAGCAACGTGTCTTACTTGTTTCTTTCGCTTCCCGGCTGATATAAAGACCAGGAGTCAGTTAAGATAACATTACATCTACAGTAGGTGATGAGGCGGGTCGTCCCGTAACTCCAATATAAATGTAAAGTTCCATTTTCTACATTTTGGAGAGGGTTTTTTCTCCCATTACCATTGCTTTCTAGTCAGCGGGCTCTACAAATCTTGTGCAATGTTGACATTTGACAGTATATTCAAATATTTCCTGTGTCATCATCATTTTTGTGATTTCTGTTCTCTCTGTTTTTTGCACCTGAGTGTCTTATTGTAAGTGTAATCAGTTTTATGGATTGCCTTTTGTCATGTTAGCCATTTGGCTGATGAAGACCTGGTTGGGACAAAATGTTGCCTGTTTCAGTCCAATAAAGTGTGGACGCTATTCCAGTCTCTACTTTTCCCATCCCCTTAATTTGCTGTTCACCTGCCCCTGACCTAAATATAGGATGGGATGTGCTCTCAATCTCATCCAGCTAGAAAGAAACAACTCCGACAATGCATAAAGAGATTAATTTCCATTTAAGCCTCATTTTCTCCACTGTAATAGAAAAAATAGCTGCAACAGCTGTGTCACAATATGTATTAACAACCTAATTCACTGTAAGCCCTTTAACAAGAGGTATTATCGTTAACAGCCTGTCGGACAAAGGCCGCGGGCCCCGACAGAGAAGAACATGCTGTCACAGAGCGCGGTATCACCGACAGGTTTTTGTCAGTGTTACACTGGGCCATTTAAACTCCACCGAGCTCGTTAGCCTAGATCCAGCCCTGCGGCCGGCCTGCTCATTGTACATCCAGCACACTGAATCATTGTATAGGACGATAATCCATACGGGGTAATTGGTACACCCTATCTATCTATCTATCTATCTATCTATCTATCTATCTATCTATCTTTCTTTCTTAAAGTATATACAAATCTCTTTACTGGGAAAAGTCAATACTGTAGTACACAGGAACAGGATATGCACATGTGTGTTTATACAGTAAAAGTATTTGTGTAGCAATGTGTTACATGCTGTATATTGTAAATAGAAAAATCACCTTTGATCTTTCATGTAAAGTCAAATACAGTGATCAGAAAATGTGCCACAAAATGCCATCCATGCCAAAAAACAAACCCTGCAACAATGAAAGAACCTGCTGTAGTTCAGTAATAAAAACAAAAACAAACTGTACCTCCTCACACTACGTAACACCATGTCATAGATATTTATGGAACAGACATGTATGTCTGACAGATTTTGATAACTAAATGGATCATTTTGCATGTGACAGCGCAAACGATGAAAAAATGTTTAGTAGTTGTGAAGACGACGACAGTTTCACTGAGAATCGACTCATCGGTTTTGATCAGCAAGCCATGAGCAAGTGGGTATTCTTATTCTTACTCTTACTCTTACTCTTACTCTTACTTTTACTCTTACTCTTACTCTTACTCTTACTCTTACTCTTACTCTTATTCTTACTCTTACTCTTACTCTTACTCTTACTCTTACTCTTATTCTTACTCTTACTCTTACTCTTACTCTTACTCTTGTTCTTATGCACACATGTGCCAAAACACGGGCAATTTGCTTGAATGAATGAGAACAACTAATTAATTGTTTAGAGATTTGAACTTATTGTTTTGAAAAGAATTATTCTCATTCTCAATTGAACCAAAGCGAATGACAAAAACTCTATCTATCTATCTATCTATCTATCTATCTATCTATCTATCTATTTATCTAGTTTGCCATGTTATGATTTGAGCATATTGTTTTATGCTACATGCAGTACCTGTGAGGGTTTCTGGACAATATTTGTCATTGTTTTGAGTTGTTGATTAATTTTCAATAATAAATATATACATACATTTGTATAAAGCAAGTATAGTATAATTTTGAGTGCCCTCTATGTTAAGCGTCCTTGGGTTTTTTGAAAGGCGCTATATAAGTCCAATTTATTATTATTATTAATTGTCCACTCCCATGTTGATAAAAGTATTAAATACTTACAAATCTCACTTTAAGGTACATTTTGAACATTTCTATCTATCTATCTATCTATCAGCCCTCAATCCTCCTTCTCCCACCTGGCTTGCAGTGTGTTGGAATGGCATGACATCTCACACACACACACACACATGGAGGAACAAAGGGTGCAGGCAGCAGGAGCTGTGGTGTTGGAGTTGTGTGTGCATGTGTGTGTGTTTAGGGACGGGGGAAGGCTGGGTCGGGTGTGTGTGTGTGTGTGTGTGGGGAAGGAGGAGTGGGGGGGGGATGTGAGGAGGTGGAAGCTCCATATGGACACCCCACCCCTTGTATCCCCTCCCTCCCTCCCTCCCCCTGCAAACAGGCAGATGTCAAATGGGACGTGCCTCCCTGATGGGGCACAGGGTCACACTACACAGGGGTAAATAACAGAACAGGAGGGACAGAGAGAGAGAGAGAGAGAGAGAAATGCCTTCCTGCCAACACCCCCACCCCCCCACCCACCCCAAAAAAAACACACCAAAAGAGATGTGTACACATGCTACCAGAAAAAAAGCTGCTGACACAAACATGCCAACACACAGCCGCGGGCGCTGAATTACAATCAGTCTAACAAACGTATAAATTAGCTTATTAAACCTGACTTTTGATCAAATTGGTTTTCATGCAGAAGAAAATATATATATTTTTAAATATATAAAAAATATAAGTAATGTGAATAAAATGTATTAACAACCCATCTGAGCCTAATTTTTCACTAATATAAAACGAAGCAACTATTTATGCAACATCCATGCCTGATCATTCTTCAGATTATGGTTGGTTTTAAAGGTTTTATCAATTACAATCATGCATGTTTTTATTGTCATTTTATTTGATTGTATTGTTATATGTATCTTTATTGTATCGTTTTTGTTTGTTTTATTTTTACAAAAAAAGTACATAGGGACAAGTATTGCAAATTGGTTTTAGTGCCATAATATGTGGCATTAGTCCATTCACTTATATCATTTAAGCCTCCCGCCACTGACACATATGGGGTGGACAAAATATTAGAAACACCTCTCAGTATAACGCATTGCAATTCAAACTACATCCTCCAAAATGACTATAAAATGTAATCAACGCTTCTCTAAAACAGTTTCACTGACCATTATAACTTTCATTAAAGGAACAGTGTGTAGGATCCGGCAGTATCGCGGTGAGGCGAGGAGATTGCAACCAAGTGAAGCCTCTCCCGTGTGCCAAGCTTGTCGGAGAGCAACGGTGGCCGATGCGGAAATGCGAATATCCCTCTCTACAGCCAGTTGGAGCAGAGCCAGTGTGTATATGGGAAGTGAGTGGTGAAGCAAGAGAGAGAGAGCGGTGACGACGGGAGCGAGTACCGTTATCGACTCCGGCCCAAGCAGGAAAAGTTAACAGTGTTTGATTTGTCCGTTCTGGGCTACTATAGAAACAAGTTGGACTCCTTGGAGAGGGGATCTGCTCTACTTATTCATTTTATATTCCATTTCTGCCAATAGATCCCTGTAAATGTTACATACTGGTCCTTTGAGGGTATAGCATTTATTGCAGGGCTGTTTGTATTATAGACTATTTGCTTGGTGTATCTAATAAATTGGTAAGTGAGTGCACCAAACCGTGATTGGCGTGTGTTTGTCTGTGTGTGAAGAATGTGTGTGTCCAGCACTATTTGAGACTGAGGGGAGATGCAACTCGACTCAAGGACAGGTGTCAGTTGTGTGTGTGTGTGTGTTTATGTGTGGAGGTATGGGCTGCAGTCCTAAACAAAGCAGGGGAATGGACACATGCACGCACACACACACACACGCACGCACACACACACACACACACAAACACACACACACACACACACACACACAGGCTGTTCTCTGTGTCTTGAGCCCTGAATGGTTACGCCCGCGGGGCAAGAGTAAGGTTACTTTACATACTGCACTTACAGCTCCCTTTACCACTGGGGTATAAAATGGATTTGAATGAGAAAGAGGGGAACAGAGGGGTGAGAAGGAGGGGGTGTGGGGGGGTGGGGGGGTGAGAGAGGGGGGGGGGAGAAGGGGGAGGAGGGCCGGGGGACTCCCTTTGTGTAACAGGAGGCGAGCTGCTGCTCTGGCATGGCTATGGAGATGGAGGAGCGGGGTCACTCTCCCTGCTCTCCCTCCCTCTATCACTCTGCTATAGGCTGGCTGCTCTGTCTCTCCTCCTCATCCCTCCCTCCCTCCCTCCGTCCCTCCATCCATCCCTTCCTCCCTATTAGCATAGCAGCTGCCTGATACAGGGCGTAGGGTGGGGAATGGCCAGGTTGCTGTGTGCATATGTGTGTGTGAGGGTGTTTGTCGGAGGGAGGGATGTTAGGGGGGAGGATGAGGTGGTGGTGGTGGTGGTGGTGGTGGGGGGGTCCAGTCAATGGCGGTCCGTCTGGCTGGTGAATAGCAGCTAAAGCAGGCCCCCGCAAGCTAGACAAAGGAGCCGGGAGGGAGGGGATGGGGTCGGGGTGTGTGAGGGAGATGGAGGGAGGAGGGAGGGGTGGAAGAATGAGGCAGTGAATGGAGCGCCTTGTCACTAGCGCTATGGAAAGAAGCACAGAATGAACTGGAAGAATGAAAGAAAAGTTCAAAAAGGAGCGGAGGGCAAGGAAAAGACCGGCCCAACCACCTGTCTCTCTCTCTCTCTCTCTCTCTCTCTCACTTTATTTCTTTTACTCCCCTTCTTACTCACAGGCAGACTTCGGGGAGGGGGTGTTCACTGGTCGTGTTTAGCGACAGACATGTTTTTGTTTTTGGAGAGAAAGTGTCGCATCAGCAGGATTTCAAGCTCACTGTCATCCACCAGCATCACCGACTGGGTGCTGATTTCACTGCACATTGTGGTGTGGTGGTGCTGTGGTTGAAATGATTGTTGAGCTCCATTCTGTGAAATGACTGCAACTAAAAAAAAAGTAAGCAACATATATTGCAAGACTGTCAAAAAAAAAAAAAAGGATTTCACAAACGATGAATCCACAGAAAATGTGCTGATGTGTTTGGGAATGAGACAGAGGGGTATGATTATGGACACCAGGTAAAGTAGTTGTTGCAAAGATAACAACTAAACAGGAACTGAATAAACAACCCATCAGTAGTACTTGTAGTGGGCATTTGTCTGAAAAATCTAAATCAAACTTAAATCAAAGGGCCACTTACGCACCATATAGGTATGTGGTTTACGCAGGCAAAAGAGTCCATTGCCCATGCAAAATGAACGTGTTTTTGATGATTTATTTAGCCAAAAAGCAAGCAAGCAAACGAAGCACAAAGAAAAACATGGATGTTGATGCCAAAATTGTATGCCCACCCAGGTGCATGCTGGTCCTATACCTACCTACCTATATAACCGCGGATGCCCACAGTGTTACCCAATTCATGAACAAAAGAAAACAAAATACTAATTACGCAAAAAAACTAAATATACCAAACAAGAAAATAGTTAAACTAAACAAAACACTATCGAGTCTAATTATAGTAAACATCTAGAATAATCAATCAAACTACTTATTATTAGTAAAACCACAACTAAACAACAAATAAATAGCTCCATACAGTACTTGTTAAACATGAATACTTGTTTATCATGTCACTTTTGAATGAATAAATGGAACATTCATGGAAATTCAGAGCATTTCCATTGCCTCCACATGGGTCTCAACATGGCGACGGGCTGAGCCGGCAGCTCACGGCAAATGGTGCTAACAGCGCTAACGGTGAAAACAATGGCAACAGTGCTGACAGAGCTAACAGTGTTTACCTGAGGGGGAACCGGAGGGTCTTCTGTGATGACGCCGTCAGTTGGGTCAGCTGTAACCGCCGTATGAGCGCAGTGCAGAGCGCCAGCCATTAGCCAGCCTATACTAGGCTATGTAAACAAAGCACAGAGGAGCCAGGCTATGTAAACAAAGCACAGAGAAGCCAGGCTATGTAAACAAAGCACAGAGAAGCTTGGATTAACACACACAGAGGGAGAGCGACTTCATTCTCTGCTTAGGTAGACACTACTCCTCTATGTCTTGTTTGGTGCTAGATTAATGCTCTGAATGTCATACAGAGAACCTTTAAATAAATTGTTTTCCATAAAACACACACATTCTCTCACACAACATCCACAAAACAAAAAGAAACACACAATACCTCTTAAGCAGTTTTTTTGCCTCTTCCACTGGTTCTCAGTCGTGTCACCTAAAGATGATGTCATTAGAGCAACTGACACCAGAGAGTTGTGGGTAATGTAGGAAAATTCAATGTGCCATTATTGTGGCTGCTGTTAGGCAAAGTTTACATTTACACTCATTTAGTTTGAACTTTTGGCAGTTATAAAAGGACAATGGTGATATAATGTAACTTTAATTTGAAAGCTATTAGAACCAGCTGACACTAACTATGATCAGCTGATCAAATAAACAACATAGAAAGTCAATTTGTTACAAAGACCCACAGAATATAAATCCCCACCATTGAGTTTTTTAAGGTTTACCGACTGGTATCGTCTTTAAAGCGGCTATAATCAATATTTCCATATTAACAACGGATCAAATTAGTCTGTGTAATGTGAAGGGGTCACTCGTCGTAGTGACCAAACCACAGAGAATTATCACCCGACTCTGCGGTTCCCCTCAGCTGGAGCCAATCCCAGCTGATATTGGGCAATGCGGGGTACACCCTGGACAGGTCGCCAGTCTATCACAGTGCTAAATTATAAATTATATGGTCAAAATTAAAGGATAAATATCTTATGATTTGATCATTTTACATAAAGAAGTTGAGTGTTTAAAGGGCCTGCGCACCCACACCAGTATTTTCAGTTACTCTGACTGATTACACCTCTAATTAGGTGGAAGCTGGGTAGAGCTATGATGGGAAATAAGTGACATCATCAAACTCTATGCACCAATGAGAATGAAAAGAGCGCAAGTTGTCCAGTAACAGGTCCAACAAAAATAAAATACTGGAAAGACGGTTTGACGCTTCTCTAAGTTCCTCTTTATTTGGCCGCAGGTTCCCGCAGCAACTCTAAAAGTTCCTCATATTGCGTTCTCGTCATAAATGCAAAACTCATTATAACAAACCGTTTGCATGACATTATTACCCAATCAGACAGCAATCATGTCAATCCTGAGGCGCTTTGAGGAAGTCACACGCAGGAGCTCTACACCCGTTGAACAGGAGCCGTTATAAAATGAGGAATTCAGTGTTGCAAAACCAATTAAATTGCGTTTTACACATATCACAAGATGTTCAGTTAATCTTACAGATCAAGTGTAACCCTTCAAATGAGGGGTGTAAGCATGGATATGAATATTTTATGAGCCGCTGAACAATGGCCTTTTGAATGGAGGTGGAAGATAATCACACACTTGATTGCAGCTGCTGTAAGATCAACAGATATGTTACTTGATTTATGTGTGAAATACAAAACCAGACACACACACACAGGACTGTAAGCGGTTATATATGCTAATGTGGCCTGTTCACTGTTTTAATAAAGTCATTTTGATGCTGCTCTCTGAAGTTTTTTAAGCCTTGAAGTGAAACAATTCATCATCTGATTTTCTCTCACTGTCTTCGCTGCACAATTCCTCCCAGAATGCCTTGCGTTGTCTGGCTCACTAAAGCAGGCTGCTCCACGCACAGGCCAGACCAAGACGAGCGAGGAAAGCCAAGGCACATGAAGAACCTATTAAGGGGCCTAGCAGCCAGCAGCAACCCTGGGAGGCCAGCCAGCTCAGTGTGTGAACAATAGGGAACCCAGCTCAACAAAAACATCCTGCAGAAGTGAGAGACTGGCGGGGGGGTGGGGGGTGTAGGAAAGGACAAGCGAGCGAGCCAGATAGCCCGTTCGGGCCTGCCACGGCATCAAAACACAGAGGGGGCTGGTGTTTAGAGGAGCTAACTATCCTGGTGCTGAGTTTGTATCTGACAAAGAAATGCTTGGTGTGGTCAGTGCAGAACATTTGAGGTCAAAGATGGTTCAGCTGCGGCTCACAATGCAAGTTTAACGGCTGCCTTGCCAATAAAACTTTCTTTCACTCAGAATTTAAATTCAGGATCACACTGAAATGACAACACTCAAAAAAACCGCAACCGTTATTCTAATCACACTTGTAACCCTCCTTGCTCAAACAGTTGCACTTAACTGCAGGTTGACACCCAGCAAATGTTACGACACGAACAGGTCCGACATGCAGGAAGATGAATTGCAGTTTTGCCTTTTTCCCACGACCCTCCCACAGCCGCGCAATATCAGTTGCAGAGCAGCCTTTCCACGAAACGGGGAGAACATGACTCAATGACAGGTTTCAAATTCAAAGAAGCAGGTGTTGAGACTCGTGAGCAACATGTAACCACCGGTATGATGTGTTTTTATAAAGTGCTACAGTGAAGAAGAACAAGAACATTATTTTAAAGTGTTCATTTAAAGCTGCAGTAGGTAACTTTGAGCAATAATGATTCAAAAGTTATTTTTTATAAAACGGTCACTATATCCTGACAGTAGTGCATGAGACGTAATCTTTGAAAAGAATCATGTTCCTCGGTGTCCTCCGGTGCTCCCAAAGGCATTTGCAAGATTTCACAGCGCCGAAGGAAAACAACCAATCAGAGCAGAGCCGTCTCTAAAGCAGCTGTAAATCACTGCTAGCGAACGCCTATCAAACTGTCACACACTAGGCAACGCTGATCAAATATGAATTAATACTCTATTATTGTATTGCCTATTGCCAGCGCTGCCTAGTTTGACAGTTTGATCGGAGTTTGAGAGCAGCTGCTTTAGGGAATCCTCTGCTCTGATTGGTTGGTTTCCTTCCGGCGCTATGAAATCTTGCAAAAGCCATTAGGAGCACAGGATGCAATACATTCTCACTACCCGCTCGTCAAATGCCGCCGCTTGATCAATGCCCCTCGGCATCGGAAACCGTCGCACGGAGGAACCCCTCTTGCATTACTATTGGACGGACCAGGGACGGTGTGTCAATGTACGCTTGTTACATGCATAGTGTCCTTTCAAAATAAACTTCCGTTTTCACAGGAAGTTAAGTTTAGGCAACACAACCATTTACTTTGGGTTAGAAAACTATTGTGTTTGACGTTAACTTCACTAACTAACGGACTGACGATACTAACGAGTCACGTGACAAGAACTGACGTGACAAAATAAGTTAACGTTACTTTTAGTTTCACACGGGACACGAACACCGGTCTCCTCACTGTTGCTAAAGGTTGCCTCCGTGCATCGATCTCCAATGCCGAGGGGCACGTACCAAACGGCGGCATTTGATGAGTGACCATTTTAT
The DNA here is from genome assembly GCF_015220745.1 of Sebastes umbrosus. Lineage (NCBI taxonomy): Eukaryota > Metazoa > Chordata > Actinopteri > Perciformes > Sebastidae > Sebastes > Sebastes umbrosus. The sequence goes on from NC_051287.1 coordinate 18,440,363, forward strand.
TCTTCATCTTATAACTTCATCAATCACATTTGCTCAAAGTTACCGACCGCAGCTTTAAAAGCTTCACTTACAAAATACATACACTTTTGTTTGATCAGCACAAAATGCACACACTAACACAGCGTTTCTTAACGTTTTTGGCTGCAAATGAATCGGTGTGTTCCATCTTTTTTTACTCATGGGCGATCCAAATGAGGTGAGAATGGTTAACAGTTTAACCAACCATTTACATGCACCTTCACAGGAGGCTTCAACGTACATATTTCACAGGAAAAATCACAAAAATACACAAGTATGTTCTGTTTCCCCTCCCAACAAAATCAGCTGATTGCGATTTTTTTTCAGAAGCAGAGTTATACAACGTATGGGAAGGGGGTTAGTGAAGTGAAAAGGGACAAAGATAATAGATGATAGACTCGAGCGTGTGCAAAAGCAGGTTTGTCAGCAGAGAGCTGAGTTGCAGCGCATGCAGAGCTCAGGCCTAGAGAGCACAAGAGAGGAGTGTGTGTTGGAAAGTTTTCGAGTGTGTGGGGGTAACATAAAACCAGCTCTCCCACAACACACACAGGGGAGGGGACCCTTCTTTAAACTGAGCCTACCCACAATGCACTGGGCTCTTTTATCCCGGCAGTGAAAGGATGAGGCCAGATGAATGACAAAAGGGAGAGAATGGGGATCTGGGTTGGGCCCGGCTTGGAAGACAGGGAGGGAAAAGAGAGAGAGAGAGAGAGAGAGAGAGAGAGAGAGAGAGGAGGGTAGGGGTGTGTTTCCCAAACCAACCTTTTCTATGAAAAATGCAGGCGGAGGGAGGAGGAGGGAGCTTTTTGCTTGGGCGATGAGGAAGAAACATATGCATACACACAAGAGTTTGAGTTTAATGATTTTCTTTACTGGCTTGTACACAAACGTACAAAAATAATACAGCACTCATCTCCGCATGACATCACGTCATCATCACAGTGTTACAAACGTTCAAAAAATAAAAAGAATACAAACAAAATCAAACACGATGGAACATCTGCATCACTCATAAACAAAAAAAAAAAAAAAATCAGCCGTTTCCTTCTTGCTTGAAATGAAGCAAGACCAGAAACACAACTTGGTCCAAAAGAATTCAGCACTTTTTTCTCTTTAAAAAAAAAAAAAATCATCTCACTCATGTACACCAATCCGGCAGCCGGCTCCTTACGTCATAAATGTTATGACCCTGGTAAGCCAAACAACCACACAACCGTGCAATTTTTTAATCATGTTACAATGATCTTACCATCAAATGTATTATTCCCCTTTCATAAAAAAACAGGAAGACAGCACTTCAGAAAAGAAAGTGCCCCAAGATATCATCATCATCATCATCATCATCAGCGTCGATATATATATATATCCATATGTATATATACATACACCCAATCACAGAGATACACGCATCTTTGTTAAAAAAAAAACAATGTTTTTTCCACAAAGTAACACACACATTAGGACATTATCACCTGGAGCATATATTTATACAATAGTATTTTGTTGTGTTTGTTTTTTTTTCTATTCAGAAAAAAATTAAAAATGTTGACACATAAAAGCCAACTTTTCAACAACAGTCATCAGTGCAATATTCAAAGAAAAAAAAAGAAAAAAAAAAGAAAACCCATCAAGTTTAAGACAAAGCGATGCATATTTAATTTGTTGCCTGATACCAATCTATATTGATGTAGTGGATCTATCGCTTCCGTTTAGTCGTGGTGGTTTCCAGGTTTAAAAATGGGAAGTTCTCAGTCTGGATGACTGGATTTTAACAACACGGGGGCCCTCCATGAGAAGCACACAATCACACAACACACACTTCAAAATTACAAAAAACACTCTTTCAACGGCTTCTCATGTGGTGAACCAGTCTTATACAACTGTTGGCCATTTTTGAGCAGTAAAAACATTAACAAAAAAGAAACATACAAGCAGCATTGATACAAATGTTAGGGTGCCATGACTTTCAAAATGCAGCAGGCCAAGTTTAAACCAATTTATTTGTTCCTTTTTTTCTGTGACATCCTGCAATAGTCATGTGTTGTTGTTGTTATTAAAGTCTTCATCGTCCAACAGTATTAGGGTCCTGCTCAGTAGTAGTAACTAGTCCAAAGCCTTGGCTCCTGCAGTTACCCCGTACAAACATGGGGGCGCACAAGGCTCCGCATTTGTTTTTTTTGTGCAATAAAACTCCCTGCATTTATAAGTCATGCGATACAATTCCATTTTTTTGTATGACTGGAAAAAAGGCTGATGAAGATAGAGAGAGAGAAAGGAAAGTGGAGGTTTATAGGGAAAACAATGGCAGTGTGTGAGAGACCGAGAGAACCTTTGCAGACTCCCCCTTTTGCAGAAAACGATGCATTGCTTGACAGAATTGGTTTGGTTGTAGTGTAAAAAATAAACTGTCCCGACTGAGGATGCAGGAATGAGTTCATTGCATCTTCTGTATTGAAGTCCCACAAAAAAAAAAAAAAACATACTGGCATGCGGATGATCACAGACAAATTGTGAATCTCCTCAGACTCCAACCAACCAACGTGGCAGAGAGGTGAAAGAGCTGAACAACTTGAGAATACTTTATAGTCGAGGTAGCTGGCAAAAGGCAACCAAACAAAAGTCCTTTTAACGGGAGGAGGAGGAGGAGGAGGAGGAGGAGGGGGAGAAAGTCCTCTTGAGGGTCAACAGGCTTTAACAGAAGGGTGGATGGGAGGATGGGTGGATGGGTGGATGGGTGGGTGGTGGTGGTGGGTGGGGGGGAGTGGCAGGTCTACCTCCACACGGGACAGTTTATACTACGAGTCTGAAGCAGCTTGAGTCACCCTCTTTACACTTTTTTTTAAGAAGAACCACAACATATTTAAAAAAAAAAAAAAAATGCATCTTCTCAATGTACCTTCATAAATAAAGAAAAAAAACCCAGCCTGCTTTCACAGTGATGACTGAGGATGTTAATAAAATACTGAAAGGAGATTATAAAGTGAATTCCAAATGTTTTCTTTTTGATACAAAGCGAAAGCAGCTGTTTTTCTTTTTTTTTTAATAACACACAACTGGCCTGAAAAAGTTGGACGCCAGCATGGCAAGATCTGCTCCTTTTTTCTCTCCAAAAAAAAAAAAAAACACAAAGTAAAGCTATTGTGTACAGTACTTCACAACAATGATGGAGCCACTTGTTGTTACATAATGATTACACATCTGAAAGCGTGTTGGATAGCCATAATGCCGCTCTTTGAGTAACAAAAATAATAAAAGAAAACAGACCTCTGGTATAGCCAACAGAGGGCAACCCTTCTTTCTCTTGTTCATGCATCTTCCCTTTACAGATATTCCAGCATGCAGCCATGTATAGCATCAAGTGCCATGTTTCATATAAAATAACTTAAAAAAGTTGTTGTTTTTTGTTGTTTTTTTATACAAGTGAACAATGAGGAGCCTCCATACTGGAGATGGGAGGTCATGGATAGAAAGAAAACTGGGCCATCTGCACTCTGGAGTCCAAACACACACACACAAGCAGACACTGTGGCTTCTTTTATAGAGGACAAGATCTAGTATACACATTCAAGAGGAAAGCTTTAGTACCAACAAACTCACCGAAATGCTTTTGTTATAAAGATGTTGAAGAAGCTCTGTGTGTGTGTGTGTACGTGTGAACCAGAGTGCACAGAGGGCCCCGTTTGGTTTACAATGAGGGAAGATTATTGTGCAGGTTTATTTCTTTTTTTTTTTTTTTTTTTAATATATAATTTGGCACAACTATGTAATAAGATAATGGCAAGTTTTTTTTTTTGCTTTTACAAGAGCCTGGCTTTCCCAAGTGTGTTGCAGTTTCCACTATTTTTTTAATTTTCTTATATTTTTTTTACCTGACAGCAGAGAACACAAAGATCACCTGGCTCCAGAGGAGGAGTACTTGGCCTTGGTGATGAGGTATAGCACAATGTCCTGGTGGCCTCCGAAGGCTGCGATGTGTAAAGCGCTCCACCCTTCCCTGTTGGCCAGCCGGATGTCTGCGCCAAACTTCACCAGCAGTTTTACCAGCTCCAGGTTGCCGTCGATGACCGACTGGTGCAGGGCCGTTTGACCCTCCGGCCCGAAGGAGTTGACGTTGAACTCGCAGTTCGTCATGTTCTGCAGCAACGAGTGCAGCTCCTTGGTGTTGCCCTTCTTCACCGCCTCCTGGAAGACCCTCTGCGGCGCCGAGCAAGTCGACACTTCCGCCTGGCTCATGGTTGCAAGCTCGGTTGGGGGGCTGGTGGTGCTCGGATGGTGGTGGGGAACCAGTAATCCTGTTGAGCGTCTCTGGTTTGATGCCACAGTTACACTGTATTATAACCAGTTATTAAGGCACTTTAAAAGGACTAAAACAGGAAAAAAAAAGATCACTGTATATATCCCAAAAAGGACAAGAGAGGAAATAACACACTTGGTGTGCAAAATTAATATTTGAGAGATCCTAAAATCCCTAAATCATAAAAAGGGTGCTCTCAAGCGATCCAGGAGTCTCTAGACGTATAGTCCCCCTTCTGTAGCAGCAGCAGCAGCAGGTATAGCCTATAGCAGGAGATGGAGATGGAGACACCTCCGACTTCACTGGGGGGGAAATTGGAAGTCCACTATCTCCAGAGTTGCAGGTTTTCCTTTGAACGGTTCCTTGACCTGATTCCTGGCTACACGTCCCTGTCGCTGCTCATGTGTGGCCAGGGTGTCTAGGAAAAGACAAAAAAAAGAAAAGAAAAGTCCTCATGAATCCCAAATTCCTGCAACAAACTGCTGGGTGCGTTCTAAATCGCATACTTTTTCTTTTTACTTTTAGTACATACTGCAGCTGTGTAGTGTTGCATGCAAGTATGCATAACATTGTGCCTTTAGTACGTACTGTGCGTTCCAATACCCATACTATACCATACTATTTAGTATTCCAGAAAAAGATTTAGTATATGTCCCAATACATAATATGTCAAATGCAGTATGCCAAAAATACCAGGATGTCCTATACTGCACCGGGTCACATTTTTGCAGTATGCAAGCCAGCATGCTTTTTCTGGCTATTCTGACCCACAATCCTCTGTGCAGAGGGGATACATGAGCAAGAGGGTCAAAGTTCAAGGTGCAATGTTATGAGTAAGTAGTATGCGTACTGCATGAAACAGTAAGTACTTTGTAAGGGCAGCTTTAGTACGTACTAGAAGTAAAAAGAAAAAGTATGCGATTTGGAACGTAGCTGCAGAGAGAGAGACTCCACATTCCGCCACATCCAAGAGTGAAGCCTCCTTAAGCACACTTTTACGCACAGCTACACTGCCTGATTTTTTATTTTTTTTTGCAACTAAAACATGTCTGGACAATAGAGGGCGCTAGGGCGCACACAAAGAGACATTACTACTACTACTACTTATAATAATAATAATACAAATTATACAAATTGTCAATATTTGTGTTTTGAATATGGAATGCACCCAGCAATATGTGTAATTTGATTGTAATGTGATTATATTTTGTATTAATAATCTGAATTTGTAAAGTAACTAAAGTTGTCAGATAAATGTAGTGGAGTAAAAAGTCTAATATTTCCCTCTGAGATGTAGTGGAGTAGAAGTAGAAAGTAGCAGAACATGGAAATACTTAAGTAAAGTACCTCAAAATTGTATTTAATTGCTAAGTTACATTCCACCACTGAGTACATTTTATACTGTTTTAAAAGCATTATTTACTCTTCCTGTTGGAATAAAATAAGTGTTAATTATTTAACTGCAAAGTAGTAATGTGTTTTTGATACCTTCACTTTTTTTTGCATTAAACAAATTATACAAAATGTCAATATTTGTGTGTTTTAAATATGGAATTCACCCAGTAATATGTGTAATTTGATTATATTTTGTATTAATAATCTGAATCGGTAAAGTAACTAAAGTTGTCAGATAAATGTAGTGGGAGTAAAAAGTCGAATATTTCCCTCTGAGATGTAGTGGAGTAGAAAGTAGAAAGTAGCAGAACATGGAAAGTAGAAGTACCTCAAAATTGTATTTAAGTGATAAGTATTATTCTTAGTTTATTCTAACGTTTTTATCTATTCTTTTGTTATTATACTGCTTATTTGCACCAACAAAACCAAAGCAAATTCCCAGTGTATACCTCTTACACCTGGCAATAAACACCATTCTGATTCTAAGTTACTTTCCACCACTGAGTACATTTTATACTGTTGTGTTTTTTTAAAAGCATTATTTACTCTTCCTGTTGGAATAAAATAATTGTTGATAATTTAACTGCAAAATGTGTTTTTGCTACCTTCACATTAAATCATACCGGGATGTTTGCTGGAATTGATTGGATGTGGCACCACAGCCCTACCAAGAAAAAAATCCACCAGCCTCCACTGTGTCTTGAAATGTAATCCTCTGCAGAATTTGTGACTTACCTGTGACAGATGGATCCGTAGCTATAGACTATAGATAGAAACGATACAAATCCACCACTGGTCCTGTGTGCGTGTTCCTCCTCCGCGCGGTCCGTGTGAGTCTCTGCTCTGCGCTGCGCTCTGGGGGAAGATTTTACGCGTCCTTTATTTGCATGACAATGCCATCCCCAACAAGAATCAACTGTGGAGGAATGGGCGGAAACCAGGGGAGGTTATAGGCTGCCAGCTCGGTTAGTGGGAGGAGGAGGAGGAGGAGGAGGAGGAGGCGTGGTCTTCTAAACGAGGGAGACAAAATGTTGCTGCAGAAATATTAAACAAGCCGCCTGCAAGCAATGGAGAGCTGATCTCCTGTAGAAGAGGACTGAGAGCCAGAGAGAGGCATGCTGCTGCCAGAGCTGTAAACCTGCTGAGAAAGAAGGCACGTTGTAAAAAGGATCATCCTCTGGATTAACATCAACAGGAAGCAAAAACGTCCATCCAGACCTCTCCACCTCTCACTGACAGCGATGTAAATGAGGACAAAAAAGCATCGGAGATGATTTTTTATTCATGCAAAACCAAAACGTCTGCTGAAAATACAATAAAATAGCCACTTTATTGAAGAAATACACATATAGCCTAATTTTACGCAATAATAAGGTGTCATTCGGCCGAATTTTGGTTTTATTTTGACTCTCACAACAGGTGAAAATGAAAGAAACATCAGTACTAAATAAGATTTAACTTTTTAAAAGGGAAACAGTAATAATTGTCTTGTGGACTACACATAATATTAGTCAAAATGTTTCATTAAGATGTCTTTTTTAAAGATCCCATATTGTAAAAAAATTGATTTTCATGTATTTTATATTATAAAGCAGGTTTAAGTGCTATATAAATACTGTGAAGGTATCAAAACACTCAGTATACGGAGAAATACACACAGCCCGTATTCAGAAACTGTGTGTTTGAAACAAGCTGTTAGGATTTCTGTCCATTCGTGATGTCACAAATATACAATATTTAGACCATTTCACAGTTTTAAACGTAAACATACTAAATGTGTCCCAGTTTATTTACTGTTGCAGTGTATGTGAATGACATCAGCTGACATGAAGTAAACATGGACCCAAAATGACCAAAACGCAATTCTGTTGCCATTATGTGAAATGCACTAAAACGGAGCGTTTCAGACAGGATAAATACAGGTATATTCAGGCAGACAGTATGAGGAAAATAAAGTGTTTTTTGAACATTAAAGCATGTAAACATGTTCTAGTAGAAACCCAAAATACAAACATGAACCTGAAAATAAGCATGATATGGGACCTTTAAGTAAAGGAGCTCATTAACACCCAATCACGTTAAATGGGGGCAGTAAAAGGTGCTGATGATGACATGCTCTCCAGGAGAGGGTGTGGTTTACAGCTATCTGCTGCTGTTGGAGAGATATACGTGGTCTAACTTTTTCTCTGCAATGTCTCCCTGAGACGATCACTGCAGTGAATTTGAGCAACAAATATGAAAAATGAGCACAACGGTGGGTTGCGCTGGTATGTGCAGCTTGTTCGTAAAAGGGCTATTTCAAAATCCAGAAGCCATCGGTGCATTTAAAGTTTTATTCTCCAAATGGTTACGGCTCAAGGGAGACATATAAATGTCGTTTTAAGAGTGTCTGTCTCAAAGTGTGAAGGCATCTAAAAACCTCAGAGAGCGCCTGTGTTCTCTCAAGACAGTGATTACCTAAGCCTAACCAAATGGCAGCGACAGTAAAGTATAAACCACCAAATGAGTCTCCGAGTTCATCTAAAAACACCCCTGAGGAGGAGATTATAGGTGGCTGCTTGAATCATAAACGGCGGATATATTCCAGTTGTTTTAGACTGTGGGACTTGGAATAACAAAAGCCCTGCGCTACTTCCTTTTTGCAAGTGAAAAGAGGTGACGCTGTGCGCAGATTGACACGCTGCTCAGCTTCCCCCCACCACCACCGTGGGAACTGGGTGCCTGTGTGTGTGTGTGTGTGTGTGTGTGTGAAAGGCAGGGCTGAAGGTGGTGATAGATATTGATAGATAGACGCAGGGTTTGACAGAGAGAATGCATGTGAAAGTGACAGAGCAGGAGAAGAAAAGAGAAAGAGAGAAATACATGCAAACCACAGCAGGTATACAGCCTGCATATCTCAGCCTCCCTCGGGGCCGTTTGCACCGTTTGGCGTCCCCATATACTTCATCTCATCATCTGCGTAACACTTTATAAAACCGCTCTCCGCTCTGATGGTTTGGTGGCTTTCACACTGTCCTCGTTTTCCCACACTCTGAACTGTATACATTTTTGGCGCACGTCTGTGGCCGCATCTGTCTACATGCGATTACGCATCTGTGCGTTAGCGTGGGAGAGCAGACAAGCGACAGAGATCCCCCACATACAGTATCAAGGTCACAACCTGGTTTATTTAATCTAAAAATCAAAATCAAACTGTAAAACTGACTGGTGCCCTATTTTAGATAGAGCCAGTTTCATTACTTCCTATAATAAACACACGTGGAGTGCATTATCATGGTCATGGATGAGGTTTGTTTTTTAGACTTTAGCAGGCAGGTTGTTTATTAAAGTTCATGAATTGTGGCACCTGAAACAAATTTTAAGTAGGTCAACAACAGTTTTAAATAAATGTTAACTGGTTTATGAAACCATACGACAGTATTTATGCTTCAAGTTATGTTACCACAAAAACTAACTTAAAAATATATACACAATATACAGTATGCAGTTATCTTCTCTTGGTAGTCATCACAAGTTTCATCAAAATACCATATATCAATACTTTGAACAATACGATATTTGCTGCTATCACGATGTCTGCTACGATACAATTTCAATTAAATTCAGGGTGCTGCGATCGATATGAGACGATATCATATGCCCATTTAACACAATCAGTTACATCTATATCAACCCCCAAAAAAGTAACTAAAAATTGATTTGACAATTTTATTTCTGGGCTCTTCCGGACATTTAAATGAAAAACAATTTATTCTTTTTAATAACAAGAATAAATATAAAGTGGTAATTTTAAAATATAAAGGCGTACACTAAAGATATTTTCACTTTGCATCGATGATATTGGAGCAACGATCATTGAATCTATACAGTATATCAATCCAGATCGATCCTGTAGAAGTGTGATGCAGCACTCCAAAGTGTCCCAGTATAGAAAAATAACAGATTTGTAGCAATGTCACCTCGTACTATATCTTTCTATATAGGAGCATTGTCATCACACACTGTCACTTACTAATCAAATCTATCTGTATTTTTTTTTTACAGGACGAAGCAATCATGTAACTGGATTGCTTGGGTTCATTATTTTTTTATTACAGGACACCCTGGGGTGCTTTATGAAGGTTTAAACTATGGCAAAAGCTCAGCATGATCCACTTTTGTAAAGTCTGTCAGTAGCTTCAGGATAGTGTGTGTTGTAGGCTATACTGTATAGACTGTAAACCTTTGAGGCAAATCTGTGATTTTGGACTATATAAGTAAATTTGACTTGACTTTAACCTACAGTATTGTTGCCATAGTTATGTGCAAGTTAACATACCACGCACGCTGATCTAGAGCTGTGATTTAACTATTGGCCTGAACTTTGTTTAAACCCAGTTTACAATGGAATTTAACCAGACACCTGCCAGGAAATCAGAAACACGTTTTTTCTGTTGGTCACTGATGGTTGAAATTTAGATCTTAAATGATGGACAATAGGCCAAATAGTTTGTGTGGGAGAGACTGTGATTCATCTGTTTTGGACATGTTTAGGTGCATCTGCAGGTGACTGTTTGTGAGTCTGCGTGCTGTTTGTTCCTCTGCAACAAGTGGCCCACAGCTGCAAATGCTCCAAAAACAAAGACTGCGGCTGTGACTCATTTGTAGAAATGTGGTGAATACCTAACTGAGACCTTTTTACCGTAGGCTATACAGCAACAGATGTGTGCTCCTCTCTCTACAGTCTTTATATAACAACAGCATTGACCTGCATGGGCATATAGTCTGTAGTTCAAAACTCTCACAGTACATTAGGAAATTGTAAAGGTTACGGTTACTTCTTCAGATTTGGTATTTTTAGGGTTACTGAATGAATGGTGCAGAACATCTTCTGGAAAATCAGGAACATCTGTCCGCTATCAGAGCTCTGGCTGCAGTGCGTCTGGACACTTGGAAAACATTTGCACAGACCGCAGGAGCCAAACGTTTCTCCGATTGGATGAGTCTCTCCCCCCAAACCCTTTGGCATTTGCTCTCCTCTTTCTGTACCCCCCAACCCCCACCACCACCACCACCACCACTTTGCTCCTGAGTCTTTCTTGGTAATGTGTGTCTGGGAAGCAGCTGAAACCAGATACAATCATGAGGCTGTTGTGTGGGCATACTTCAAGCAGTGATGAAATACTTTTTTTTTTACAATCTCTGATTTTTCTCTTGGACGGGCCTAATTATTAACACAGCTGTGAAACGTTTAAAGCGACCACAAACGACGCATTCCATGCGTGCGTAAAAGCGCACGTCAATCAAGTCATAATTGGGTTTTGTGCAGTCAGTTCTGAGGGGTCGCCTGAGCACAGAGGCTGCTGCTGAAGGCCAATTCTCCACAAACATGGTCACACAAAGATAATACAAAGTCTATTCTGGTTCTATTTTTGCAGCCATATCTCTGTTCTATTGCTGTGTGTTGATAAACAAGACGTGTTTTTTTTTTTTTCCCCCAGCGACCGTATGAGAGAACCCAGAGTCTCACACAGTCGGAGCGCCGGACAGATCGGTGCGCGCTGTGCCGAGTGTTGGCGCCGAGACCCGGGGCAGCCGGGGCCAGACAAGACGGGAGGAGCTCCTCTCCTCTCGTCCCGTCTGGGGATGTTGTGCGCATTCATGTCGCTGAAGAGGAGAGTCCAGATCGGAAAACTCACGCACGAAGGAAAAGCTGTCATGTAAAAAATGTCCATTTTTTTTATCATTACGATTTGGCAATATTGCTCTTTTACATTCATGCCAGAAGAGAGAGAGAGAGAGAGAGAGAGAGATTGAGAGAGAGAGAGAGAGAGAGAGACAGAGAGACAGAGAGACAGAGAGAGAGAGAGAGAGAGAGAGAGAGTGACGTTGTACCAGAGGGGAGGGCCTTCTGAATCCAATTCATTCCGGGCACCACGTGTCCTCAGAGCGTGGGAAAGAGGCGAGCTTTTCTTCCCAGCAAAGAAAGAGCAAGGATCAAATAACACGGTGCTGCAGCAGAAAGCTCGCAGCTCTCTCTGCGCAGAGGAGAGGCAAGGGGCTGTGCCTCCGACCACCCGGACAAGACGCACAGAGAGGGGCTTATTTGGGAGCTATAGGGTGTCACCCATAGCAATAAAAGTACCTCAATGTTACTGTAGTTATTATACAGTTCTGCTACAAAAAAACGCAAGGCAATGTGCCAAGATTTTTTGTATTCCTGGATGTATATTTGGGATGACATGTTTTATATAAAAAAAATATCATGAGGCGTCTTGTTCAACTCTCATTTTGTGGATAGAGATTTTTTTTCTTTTTCTATATGATATAATTTTTCTATAATAATCAGGCTAGTCTCCCCTACAGAAGGATCTCAATGGCCATCTTCTGCTGGCAAGATCACTCATGCATCCAGTTTATCATCATCCTTTTTCTGCACCTGAAAGTCTGAAATTGAGATTTAATATAGTTTAATATAGTTGTTGGAGTTGGAAACCTGCTTCCCCATCTAAATGCATGAATGAAGAATAAATAAAACGATGAATGAAATGGCATTTCTTTGTGTTTGGTGCCTTGTTAGAAAGTGGTACCGCTACTATATGTAGTTGGTGAAATACCAAATATTTCAAACCTCTAAAACTCACAACAGGATTATCCTCAATATCTTACACTAAAACATTTAAAGCAGGGCTGTCAATCGATTCAAATATTTAATCGCGATTAATTGCAAATTAATCACATTTTTTTCTCTGTTCAAAATGTACCTTAAAGGGATATTATTTTTTAAGTATTTAATACTCTTATCAACATGGGAGTGGGCAAATATGCTTGCTTTCTGCAAATGTATGTATATATTTATTATTAGATATCAATTAATAACACAAACGACGACAAATGTTGTCCAGAAACCCTCACAGGTACTGCATTTAGCATAGAATAATATGCTCAAATCATAACATGCCAAACTGCAGCCCAACAGGCAACAACAGCTGTCAGTGTGTCAGTGTGCTGACTTGACTATGACTTGCCCCAAACTGCATGTGATTATCATAAAGTGGGCATGTCTGTAAAGGGGAGACTCGGGGGTACCCATAGAACCCATTTTCATTCACATATCTTGAGGTCAGAGGTCAGGGTACCTCTTTGAAAATGGCCATGACAGTTTTTCCTCGCCAAAATCTTTACGTAAGTTTGGAGCGTTATTTAGCCTCCTTGACGACAAGCTCGTATGGTGGTTTGCAATGGATTCATTAGGTTTTGTAGTTTCATATGATACCAGTATGTTCACTCGAGCTTTAAAACTGAGCCCGCTACAACCTAAAAATCGCAAGTTGCTTTAATGCGTTAAAGAAATTAGTGGCGTTAAACTTAACTTTAACTTTGACATCCCTAATTCAAGTTTAAGAATAACTAATAAACATATATCATATCATTACAGGATGATCTGCTTGAGAACCTGTAAGTCGCGTAAGTCTGAGACCGTAATCCACATGATCTCCTTTGCCCAATCATTTTTGTTGTAACCTAGATGTTAGATTTTACCTATAACATCTGAGCAGCCGGTTCACATCCGGCTCATAATGGATGGTGAACATCACATTCACGGCCACTGACACCCACTTTTGTCACATTATTCTTCACAAGTGACAATACTTATAAAGTCCTCAGAGATAACTGCGTAATTGATGGTGTGACATTACTTACTGCAACAGAAAAGGTTATGCAACTGGTGTTACATTACTTGCGTGTGGAGGTCCCGACCTGCCGTTCAAACGTGGGATGTTGAAAAATGTCCACTTCTTCCAAAGTCATTTGGTTAGATAACACCTCATTCCAAAGTCATTTCTATTTCCACAGCAGAAAGCTCAGCTCCCTGCAAACTGACAGCTTGGGAAGTTAATGATCCAAGAATTTCAGCTTTCACACATTAAAAGACTTTACATCTGTAAACTGGTTACTCATGATATGAGAATCAGGTTGCATGTTCTGGAGAAATGCTTTCAACTTAACCGTCAAAGAGGAGATGTAAATCATTGTCAAGTGTCACTGAATCATCCCGAGGTTCAAATCTCTGACTTCCCTCTGCAGCCGCTGTGATTCCAACACACTGAAAACCCATTTACCTCAGTGATTCACAGTATGACCTGTCTTTGGAAATCACTGTGGCTTTTTTTTTTTTTTTTGATGCAAGTCATCAATTAAATAAAGTGCACATCTGGCTGTGGTTTGGGTTTCTTAAGTTTTTATGAGTGTAAAAAAGATTTTAACTCAGCATTCAGTCTCGACAAAATGCATACTAGGCATTTATCCAGAAAACACCAGAAGATCTTTAATTGCAGAATTTCCCACATTAGATCTCTTAAAACTCTTTTGGGGAATCTCATTTTCTGCAGACACACAAATCCAATGTGAACAGAGGAAGAGGAGAGTTAAGGTATGAAGGGATTCAGGCGGTGTGTGTGTGTGTGTGTGTTGGGTTACTCTGTGACCCGTCTGCTCTTCAGCCTCGGGGCAGGAAACCCCCACACTGTTAGTGTTACACCTGACAGACATCAGTGAAGCTTATGATCTCATCAATCTGTCCACTCTTTTAGTCCGGTACCATCTGTTTTGCGAATTCTGAAACACATCAAATAGTACCCGACAGGAATGATTGTGACTTCTCACAGGTTAATAAATGAATGAAAAGCACTTTATTGACGCATATTCCAGCTAAATAATTAAAAATATATACACATGTAATGACAGAGAATGAAAAAATACAGTAGCACAGGCTGATAAAAAAGGCCAAAGAACGAAAGTTCTGTCATCATTTAACTGCAACAATTAAAAAAAGTTTTAAAATGTGTTCAACGGAAACAGAATCGTTTGATGATTTAATTCCCCCGGTGAGGGAAAGTTCTTGACGAACAATTCAAATTTTCTCAATACGATCCAAACAATAAACCACCATAAAATGTGGCGCAACAGCAGTGATTACAATCAATAACAAAAATAACCCAGACAAAACGCGATCATAGCGTGACCTGTCTTTGGTTCACTGACTTCTAGCAATAGATTTAAAACCGTCGAAACTATATACATCTGTTTTTTTTTTTGGTATGACTGTCAAATTTGAATACCAGATGGTTAACAGGAAATCAGATTATTTCAAGGGATATTTCAGATGAAATTCAGATGTGCCTCTTTTATAACCGTTATCGCATAAATTAGAAAAAGTGGAAAATAAATCATATATGAGGAAATCAAATTGGATTTCATGACAGGGCGGTTCTAAATGTGTAAAACAGTATTCTGGATGTTTTTTGAGGGTAAAGCGCAGCAGCTCTACGTCAGTCAGTTCTGCTGTTCCGCTGCAGCCGATTCATTGTCCTCGTCTGTTATGTGCAAGACGTCCTGAAACATGGAGAGGACGCGACCGTAGTGAGAGCCTTCCCAGAACACCTTGCCACATCTGGTGCAGACGTAGAAGAGCGGTATCCTCGGCAGGAGGGCAGGGGGCACGGTGTGGAGCTGTACGGGCGCCCCCCCGGGAAAGGTCAGGGTGTCGGGGTCCAGCCCTGAGAGGGGGGCCCACTGACACTGAACATACCTGGGGATTTCAGGGGTCGCGCAGGGGGTCAGAATGTCACCTCGCTGTTGTTGTGTGTGGTCAGTGTTGTCCTGGTCCGGCAGAAATCCTACAAAGAAAATACAGACATTTAATGAATTTATTCTTGAAATGTCAAAATTAAGTGAGGTTAGCCATACCAAGTTCAACACTACACTAAACAGAAGTGAAAATATGAACTAATGGCATGTAGATACAGTACATCCTTATATACTCATATTCTACTCAGTATCATAATGAGTCCGCTAAAAGTGTGGTTTGACTGACCTTTCTGTTTAAGCATCCTGACCATGTCCTTCCTGGGCACCTCCGCATACTCATCACTGTTACACGCCTGGACAATAGGATAAAAACCGTCATTAGCAGCAGGGTTAAAAGAAGTGTTTTCAAGATCTTTCACTCATCAAAAATGTCATGAAGAGAAAAATATGAAGAAGAGGAATAAGAGGACATATGTTATATATACAGTATATTACAGCCTATTGAAATATAGATTAGTATGATCACTTCACAGTCGCTGGCAACTCCCATGTGCCCAACTACCAGGGCTGCAACTAATGATTATTTTCATTGTCAATTAATGTGTCAATTATTTTCTTAATTGATTAATGGATTAGTTGTTTGGTCTATAAAATGCCAAACAGTATTTTCCAAAGACCAAGATGACTTCCTTAAATGTCTCGTTTTGTCCACAACTCAAAGATATTCACCCTACTGTCATAGAGGAGTAACAAAAAACAGAAAATATTTACATTTAAGAAGCTGGAATCAGAGAACTTTTTC
Source organism: Sebastes umbrosus (assembly GCF_015220745.1). Lineage (NCBI taxonomy): Eukaryota > Metazoa > Chordata > Actinopteri > Perciformes > Sebastidae > Sebastes > Sebastes umbrosus. The sequence goes on from NC_051287.1 coordinate 18,456,442, forward strand.
TTAAAAAATTACTCAAACTGATAAATTGATTATCAAAAAAAGTTGGTGATTAATTTAATAGTTGACAACTCATCGATTCATTGCTGCAGCTCTGCCAACTACGCACAAACCAAGTGTATGAAACAGGATGTTGAACACAAGTTAATTAAGCAATATTTGCATCCTAATGGTCACTGGCAAATTACTAGGGCTGCCCCCTCTTAGTTGGTCGTTTTGGTATTAGTCGACTAAAATTTCTTTAGTCTATTAGTCATTTTTTAAATGTTTTTTCATGCTGAATGACTTATTTCCAAGAAACTTAAGAGCACATCTCTGGTAAACACAAGATTTAAAGTGCTGCTTGGTGTGATTCTTTGCGAAGTTTTACAGATCTGTCGATTAAATCAACTAATCGGTTAGTCGACAAAATCATATGAGCGTTAGTCGACTAAGAATTTCTTTGGTCGAGGACAGACCTACTAATTACTTGGTTGTCAGTGTTCACACAAAGCCTGCATCTGAAACTATAGACACTAGAGATGCCGGAGTATGCTTGAAACAAACTAGTTGTGCGACGTCTGAAGGCAGAAGTGTGTATAGCTGTTCCAAGCAGCTACACCCTGAAGACAAGGTGAAAATCCCGCTGTCACAGAGAGGCGGGAGTCGTGATAAAACAGCTCAGTTAGGGACAACAGCGCACATGTTTTGACGATCTTTCCTCGAAGGCATTTCTGGCGTTGCACTTGTTTGTACATATGAAAGGTGACAGTATTAATTGTGTGAACAAAGAGCTTGAGAGAGAAATTAAAACCCTGACTAATGTCTGACTCACAGTTCTGCATACCTGTTTGTGCATGTTTGTTTTTTGAAAACTACAAAAATTGTTGGACAGCCTCCCTCCAAGTCTGACGCAAGAAGCGTGTGGGGGGGCGGTGGGTTTCTTACGTTGTTTGACAAAACACACTGAGCCCTCAATCCTAATGGAGTAGATAGAGACTTTTATCAGTCACATAGCAGAAATCAATCTCGGAACCCATCGGCGATTGATCTGACGACGGATAAGCCTCTGGGGGCAAGGGGCTATATTTCTGGGGTTTTAGTGTAGCCAGCGGAAATCCGGGCCAAGACCAATCCTTTTCCATGGTGCTCATTGTTTTCCAGTCCGATTAGCAACTTGAGATGTGTCACTGGAATTGGAGTTGAGAGATGATATGTATGATTGCTTTTTCTTCCACAAGTAGCCAGTTTACAAGCTAATTTTAAACCAATAAAAAGCGGAATCATCGTCAGACGATAGCAGGTGGGCTCCCAGATTGCATTTTGGCCCAATGCGTTCCGCCTCTTTTGCTTGCCGCACGGACGGTTTACCTGCATTCAACCAAAGCCTGCTCGAACGTGATTGGTAAATGCTACTCGGGCTACAAACGAGCTTCCGATACCAAAATATTGTCCTGTTGCCTACAGATTCTACATGTGTATTCAGAATCTGTTTATAGAGATTAAGCAGACATGTGTGTGAAACTGTAAGGCTACATCCACGTGTGAAACGTGTAAAACGATCTTTGTCCAGACAAGCTTTTTTAGGGCCGTTTCAGAATTGATCTCCGTTCATATTACCACGCCTGAAAATGCATATCACATGACCATTCACGTACACTGGGCATGCGCGTGCCGGTGTAAACAGGAAGCAGTGCTGGACACAATAATTGATGTAAAGCGCTCGAATAATAGCTTGCCTCTTGCGCATGTAGGCAGTAGTAGCATTATAAAAGGCAGAATTTAACTGCGAAACAGCTGCTAGCATAGACAACAAGGACAGCGACGCTTGTAATTAGTTATCCATGTTGAAATGAACCACTGGTGGTTTGTTTTCTTCTTGAAAAGGTTCATGTGATGGGGTGTGACGAATCAGGGAAGGACACGTCATGACTGATAATACCCAATGAAGAAGCAAATATTGGTGTCTGCATCATCGTTTTCAAAGCTCAGACTAAAACGCAACCCCGGAATTTTAAAACTTAAAGGGCGCGAAACTTTAGGGGCGCGAAAACGCTGGAGTAGTGTGGACGCTAGGCATAAACGTCGCAAAAGTTATGCGTTTTAAAACGAAAATGTAGTTTAAGTAAGTGTAACTTTACTTTAGTAACGCTATGGTATCAATAGTGACCAGAGTTCACCTTTTCAAGTCGTAAAGTGTCAGACCTTTGTTAAAACCAGGTGTAGACCGGGGTCTTAGAGCATGAAAACCTGTGTTGACCAATTCACACACAGACATTTTTCCTTAGTGGGTGCTTTGGCGTGAAAGGGGTGCTACAGAAAGATCATATCAGTGTGTGAGTGTGTGTGTCGAGAGAGCGTTTACGCCTCACTAACGTTCACATGGCCATGCTGTCCTGGCTCTTCATGGTAAAGGTGGTAACGGTCTCCCATGGTGGGACATTAGTAACCTCTTGTTTGCCGGCCCCTAACGTGCGCACACACACACACACACTCGTCTGTAGGCCGTCCTGACAGCATGTCAGTGCTAAAAGCCTTGTAAACACACCTGAGCTCCACCCAGCAAACAGCATTCCACTTAGAGGTGGGCTGTAAATCAAACCACTCCAGTCGCTCACTTAAAGCCAGTTTGTCTCTCTTTATCCAGGAAAAGTTTAGCGAAGACTGCAAAATCGGGAGCAGACACCCACCCACCCAACGCAACAGTGTGTCCTCTCCTATGTGTGCACATGCAGAGCGGTGTTTGCCTCTGCGGTAACTGAGGTCGGGACGGGAGAGAGCGGCTAGACAGTGGAGGTGTGGGAATAGCAGAGGTGTCATCTCCTGTGTTGTCTGTGGGAATGAAGCTCATCTCTCCCTCAGTACACTCTGTATTCTCCTCTTTGTATTCTGCCTTACACACACACACACACACAAATTCACCACACAGACACAACACTTTACAATTCGCACACTACAGTGCGCATAGACCGCATGCATACAAGTGCTCGCAGCGCATACACATGGCTCACGAGTGCGGCGGCAGCCAGGAAAACAGACCCAGCTATTTGCTCAGCTCAAAGTTTCCCAGAGTAGAGCAAGCCAGAACCTGCTCTGAACTCTCAAGGCTAAGCCACGGACGGGCAGGCACGACACGCACACCGTCTCGCACACACGCAAACCTGGATGGAAGCAAGTTCTATCCATAATTAATCAAAAAGCAGCTAGTTACAAATGCAAAGATCCTGCAGAGATCTAATAGACAAGTAAATAAAGCAAAGGAGTTATGAAGAAAGTGAAATACAAAATGACAAATGTCTCAGTGATATTAACAAATATGCATTCTCATGGAAATGGACACGACAAAACAAGCTTGGTCAAAATGGTGAGGTCCTGCGGTGCCTTATGTTTTTAATGAACACAGATGGTAGCTCTGAGCCTTCATTTAAGATTTGAAGACGGCTGATTTCTTGGCTTGCTGCAGGACATGAAGATTTTTCCACGGCGCCACTTAACTACTGGAGTTTTCAGTTGTCACAGAGAGCCCGAAGGAGGGCATGATGGTGCCTCCTCCGCAGCTCCTGCATGTCTAGTGACACAGAAAGCATTAGACTGACAGTGTTGTCAAACCAATCATAGCTTGGCATGTTTGCACAGGCAAAAAATATCATGTTTGTGATCATCAAGAAGCACGACATGTGGCTTCCGTCACCACAGTCTGGAGTTTCTGAAGTTTTTATAGGACCGGCGCATGCGACATGGTCCACACTGCCATGTTATTGATTATGTTTTAAAAGACCCGTCCTTTGGGTGCATGTCTTCTCGAACCGCAACGCACAAGCTTCTCCCTTTGACCAAGCTGCACGTGAGGATACTGTTTTTTCCTCCCAGTTCAACAGCATTTGCAAACAAATTATTTTTCAATACTGGCTTTAAGTCAGCGTTCTCACAAGGTGTTCTTGCAAGTTAAAGGCCACAGAAGAGCCACCAGCAAACATAAATAAAACCATTTTTCTTATAGGGCTGTCAAAGTTTACATGATAATAACATGTTAACACTAATTCGTTTTTTTCACCACCAATTTCTTTAATGCATTAATGCATAATTAAATTTACCTCTTAAAAATCCGATGGGCCACCATCGGGCCCGGCTACTATTTGATCTTTCGGAGGTTGTAGCGGGCTCAGATTTAAAGCTAGAGTGATGATAATGGAATCAAACGAAACTAGAAAAACCTAAGGAATCCATTGGTACCAACTATGTCATACTTGCTTGTCGAGATCCTTGTCGAGAAGGAGGCTAAATAACGCTCCAAACTAATGCCAAATTTTGCCGAGGTAAAACTTGCATGCCCTTTTTCAAAGGGGCTCCTTGACCTCTGACCTAAAGATATGTGAATAAAAATGGGTTCTATGGGTACCCACCAAGTCCCCAGGAAGTGTGCCGATCGCCGATCCGGACTTTCGTAGTGGCCAAACGGCGGTACTGCAACTTCCGTGTCAGTCACGTGATGCTGTTGGGCCCAAAAATACTTTTCCCCATAAATTTACATTGGGAAAGAGACGTCTGTAACTCAGCGGATAATTTTTTTTGAGTTGAATCAACTTCCCAGTACGAACACTTTAATAGCCCTTATTTAAAAAAAATAAGTTTTTAAAGTTGTAAAATGCACTAATAGCTGTATCCAGAGTTATTTCCCTTCCTCCGTTCATGTGAATGAGCGCAAGCCGTGACGGCGGCGTGACGTTGTGACCCCGTGACCGAGTCACGTGACTGAGCGGACGCAACTGTCCCAGTTGCCCAAGATCCGCCAAGATCTGGGTACTTTTCCAGACGGAAGTCGAGCCATTTATGCTTCATGCGCCAATGAGCAACTCTCATAGGAATGACCGGGGCCCCGCCTCCAACGCTGTATCCAGTTCTTTTAATACATCCATGGTACCCATGAGACATGCCTTGACAGACATGCTCACTTTATGATAATCACATGCAGTTTTGGGCAAGTCATAGTCAAGTCAGCACACTCACACACTGACAGCTTTTGTTGCCTGTTGGGCATGTTATGATTTGAGCATATTTTTATGCTAAATGCAGTACCTGTGAGGGTTTCTGGACAATGTTTGTCGTTGTTTTGTGTTGTTAATTGATTTCTAATAATACATTTATATGTACATTTGCATAAAACAAACATATTTGTCCACTCCCATGTTAATAAGAGTATTGAATACTTGACAAATCTCCCTTTAAGGTACATTTTGAACAGATAAAAAAATGTGTGATTAATTTGTGATTAACTACGGACAATAATGCGATTAATCACAATTAAATATTTGAATCGATTGACAGCCCTAGTATTTCACTCTACAAAGTTTTAGGCAGTTGCTACATTGCTGCATTTCCTTACTCCGTCTGTCTTTTGTGCTTTCTGTGTTTTTCAGGGAACCTCCTGCATTCTCACACTCCGTGTGGCCGCGCCAGAGAAAGAATGCTCCTTGCCGTGACAACAAAGGCTATCTAAAAGTGTGATACTGTGTTTCAAAGGATGGGAGGTGGTGGAAAAAAAAAAGAGGAGAAAGGGGGATAGTGGAGAGGAGGTAGGAAAGAGGGAGGGTGTGGGGTGGGAGATTTTCCCCTAACGTTCTCAAACACACACACACACACACACTGCGCTGGCTCTGTAGGCAGCTCCCATGGGAAAATCCTAGACCAATCTCAAAAGGCGGTGCTTTTAGGGCCGATGTAGGTCACATGGTCAGAGCAGCCAATTGGGAACCAGTGATTTGATTCAAATTGTGGTAAGTCAGGTAAGGGGGCAGCGTGGGAACTGGAGAGAAGACGAGCGAGAGGGGAGGAAGAACTGCACCACCGTTTCCCTTTGAAAATGTTGTCTTTTCAGTCTCAATGTGAATTTCAAGTCCAAGTTAACGTTAAAAATACTTAATTCCGCTGTCCAAGGTTGCTGTGGTCTAAAACATATACACAGTTTATAAGAAATGGACATCTTTTTCTAGAAACTGCAGTATTCCTTCCAAGGAAAGAAATTAAAAACACCAGAGATTCATTGTTTGCTCCCATCATTGCATGTCTGTGACATCCTGCCATCTTTTCTTCCCTGTCATTCTGTAAATTATGTAGGTCCATTGAAAGTGGGATGGCACGCTGAACTGGAAAAAGCAGCCTCATACTACTTCAAAAATGATGAGTAAGGTGGAGCTAACTGGCCCAAAGCATTAACCTTTTTCTCTGCTTTCCCACACAGTCCCAAGGTCGTGCTAGGTGACTTGGATACCTTCCAACAGCGATCGACAATCTCACACATGAATTTTTTACTGACGGATGCAAACTGTGGAAAAGTGACCCGTGTTAATTTTCTTTGGCCGGGCAGAAGGAAGGAGAAAGTGTGGAGAGAGTGGAAACATCTTGCTTCATTTAGCACTCTTCCACTGAAAAAGCTGACATCATTTCAGTGTTAATCATTAAATCAAGTTATCTTTGAGTGGAGAACAAAGCCGGGACAGCAGCCGTCAGTCTGCAAAGTCAAACCGGTGACCAAAGAAGTCAAAGAATTCTCTCTACTGATAAAACAGTTACTCATAAATATGTTGATTTAAAATTAAAGAGGCAATCGTGTGGTTCAGTGGCTGCAACATCCTACTATGGTTTCAAACTAGGTCAACATTTTTATTTTTTTTTACTCTGCAAACAAGCTAAAGGTGTTTCGATTTTGAAACGCAGCCAAACTGAGGTGAAGTTAGACATGTACAACCGCTCTTCTCATGTTGAAAAAAACTAAATGATAAGATGAGGGTGCATGGGTAAATAATTTAGTTTATTCAGATGGGCCATATGGGGGTTACTTGATGAGGTAAATCAAATTTATAAAATGGGTAGCTAAAAATCAAGCAATCCGATTGGTTCATAGTCGTAACACAAATACCCACATACCACTGCTATGACGTCTAAATCCTTTGCACTTTCAGTATCACTCCATGTCTGAGAAAAAAAACCCATTATCATCATTATGATCACTTCCTCCAACGCGGAACATATACAACGCACAAAGTAACAAAGTTAGCTGATAAAACCGGCTTTGAAATGGAATTTATTTATGGTTAACGTCAATGGAGGAGTGGATTGAGGTGTGTCCATCTCCGGAAAAATTCCACCTGACAAACGACATGCAGCGCTACGTAAAGAGGAGGTTCCACAATGTTGCTCAGAATATGCAAGCAAGCAGGAACACAGCAGAAATACACCAACCACTGCCTCCGCAGCGCCACGATTCAGCAACTATCTGATGTGGGTCTTGACACAAGAGAGATTATAGCCGTAAGTGGGACCCAGGGCTGGCTTAAGGCACAGGACATATAGGCGGTTGCCTAGTGTGCCACCTTCTGAGGGGCTCTAGTCGCCCTCTAAAAAATTTAAATCAAATAATAATAAAAAAAAAAAATGCAGGTGGGCATCCTTCTTCATTTTCTGCTTTGAAGCAACAAATAAATAAATACATAAATAAGAGGCGGGTTGGGGCTCCAAATCCAAATTTCGTCTCGGGCACCAAAAGAGCAAGAGCCAGCCCTGGTCGGACCAGAGAAAAGTGGAGCAACATCCTCGCCACGCCAAGCAATACATCTCCACCTAAAGAAAAAAGGCTTGCTGCAAAATTAGCATACCACGGCCTGTCGTGGCCTATTGCTTAAGTATAATGTAATGTTCAGAGAGACGGGATTCCACAAGAAACATGGGGAAATACAAATTATTAACACACATCAACAGTACAATATGATTAACACAGATTTCAAAGAAAGAACCAAGCATGTCTACAGCTACGTAAAACTTTCTTATAACTCATATTACTACTCTTGTACTGCACGTGCATTTTGTCAATTTTTAAGTAGTTTGATACATCCTTTTTAAACCTAAATTCTTCCTGTATATACTGTATGTAAACACCTGGAGTAGGGGTCACTTTTCTGCTGCAGCAGGAGGAGCATGAGGGGAAACACTGCAGTAACCTACTAAATGTACTTTCCCACAGTATCCTGAGGGTATCTGGCCAGTGTCTCAGCCCGACAGTCTGAGGTAATTACCAGCTCTGTTAACTAACCATTACCACCTGACAGCAACCTGAACTTGGACCACAGCAGAGCCTGTCTGGGCTTGACATCACACACACCTTCCTCTGACTCACACACATGCACAAACATACACACTCGCACATACTTCGCAGGCATGCAGAAGATGTAAAAACTCACAGGCAACTCTCTCTCTCTCTCTCTCTCACACACACACACACACGCACACCCTTCCCTGACTCACGTTGCACCCACTCATTTCACCTGCAAGTCACATTATTTCCTTCCTTGAATTTCCCAGGGATGCATCCAGTTGTGTTAAATAGAATGTGACTGCGAAAGTCTGCGGTTCATTTTATTTTGTGCATACGTGCTGCATATGTAAACAATATGGAAATTGGCACGCATAAAGACAATTTTACGAAACCAGCGAACTTGTTTTCAAATCACCGACCCAAGACAGATGTGCTATGGTTTTCTATGTCAAGTCGCTTTATTATTTCAACACTGCTTAATTGCTCCTTGTGCTCTACTCTTTCATTTTCTCTGAGGGTTGCGCCAACATCCATTTCTTATTGCCAATGAATAATTTCTCTGATGGAGGAGGATGAGTCCAACAAACACACGACTTTGAACCAGGAGACCGGTGATTTGTTTTGTAAGATACGTAAGTGACGTTTGTCACATTTCTAGTGACGTTTGTGACATATCCGTACTTATGATACGTTGTTTCCATATGTACTTTACTTAGTTTACATACTTATTTTAAGCCCAAACCAAATGTTTTTCCTAAACCTAACTAAGTGGTTTTGTTGCCTAAACCTAAGTGAGTGGTTTTGTACTTAAACCTAACTGCGGACATTACCGTAGTTTTGTTGCGTGGCGTACAAATGATACACGAAAAGCCTAAAATGTGTCCTCATTACTCGGAATGTCCTTGTAATGTCATGCAATTTATACGCCTTCCCGTGAGGCCGGGTTGATTTAGTTGACTGCTAAAAAACCCAAAATGTAATATGATATTCTAGTTACTACATTAGGTTATGATACATAACATTACAGGTGAAATGTATTATATAGATTGTTTCATTCTTACCACACCCTTAATATTATACGTTATGAGTTGTAACAGGTCATCAGTAGCAACGCAAGATGAGGCACAACCATGCATTCATGTCTCTGCCCGTCGATCGATAAGCCCGGCTCCCTCACTCTGTTTAACTCTTGCTCAATCCCTTTTTGTTTCTTTCTCCCGTCAACTCTGCTTTCCACTTTCGACCATTTTCTCACCCTCCACTTGGCCTCAACATTTCTGCCTTTTCTTCCGTCCCTTAGTCCCTCTTCATTGGAGCTCACTAAAAGGGGTAATGAAGAAGATAATCGTCTAGAGCCTAGCAGATAACAGTCTAGCCGTCACACAAATAGCACTAATGCTTTCCCTTGGCTTGGCACAGTCAGCTCATTCTGTTTTTCACCCACTCAACCTTCAACCTTAACCTCCATCTCACCCTCTCTCCAACTGAACCTATGTCTTCTCTCTTGTTCTATGTCTTGCTTGAAGCTCCCATCTACCCCCTTCCAGTGCTCCCTTCAATCTCCCTCTCTCCTTCTCTCTAGTTGTCTCTCACCTCTAACCTCTTTCTTTCTCTCCATCTCCAAGTACTCTTTTTTTCTCTCTCTTCAGACGCCAGATAGCTGGGGCCGGTCTGAGCCAAACAGCTGAGGAAAACAGCGTACTGAAAAGGTCCGTTGACAATGCTGCTCACTGGGCAGTGGCTTTTGAAGAGGGATAAAAACGGCTCATCTCAAAAACATAAAAAGCTGGATTAAACCGCCAGCCAGCCTCTATTGATATGTTGCTTTTTTGAGTTAAAATTAAAACAGCCAGACTAAACATTCTGAGTTGGAGGGGCAATGTGATAGGCGGCACATGACATTCAACACTTGCCCTACTGTGCTTTTCAATTGTAGTAGTTAATTCCCATGTCAGTGTCGGGCTGGGTTGGGTCACGACGGAAAATTGCTCTGTGCTTCAGACGGAGCAGACCGGCCAAAGGTGAAACAATTAGTCCAATAACTGATAAACTGAAAATTAATCTGCAACTATTTCAACTCTCGATTAATCGTTTCCATCATTTATTAAGCAAAAAATGCAAAACTACAACATGACTTTGCTCAACAGTTCACTTCATTTGTCTAGACAGCTATAAGTCTTTTAAAAAAACAAAAACAAATGAATGGGTAGAAATATTTAGAAAGCAGAGATTGCTGCTAAAAATATGTTGGTAAAGACGGCATTAAAAGAAAGCGTTGGTAGAAAAATCATAGCTAAGGGACATACAGTAAGTGATCATGTATTGTGTGTGTTACGATGAACATTTTTCATGGAAGCTGTAGTCTTTCGAAGGCTAACAAATTAATCGGTAACATCTGTTAACATCACTAAGGGATCAAATCCTAACAGCAAATGCTGTAGTAGATTGTAATTTAGTAGAATGGCAATTGACCCTTCACTAAAGCCTACAGATCACAGTGTAAAAGTGAACCACCACATCACCTTGCGATCGACACTGTTCCTGTAAAGCCGGAACACAGAAACTCCTTCCAACCTCTCCAGATAACAAGTATCACTATTACATGGCCCCAGGCACAACGTTTTAACCATGACTAGCTCGAAATCCACAAAACCAGCCTGAAAATAATGAGAGTGCATGAGAGTCTATGGAGCAAAGCCAGATAGTTGTCAGATCCTAGTCAAAGCTGGCCAACGCTAGAAACCCTTAATGAGAAATTGCATTAAGTTACAGAAGTTAGAGAAACAGTGGCGAGCCTAGGAGTGACGTAAGGACTTTGCTTCTCTATTAACTGTAACAGCAGGTCCAAGTCCATTTAAGCACTCTCTGGTTTGAGCCAGAGAAATAAAAAATAATCCTTGCTGGTAGATTCACACATGAAACAAAACCGTACTCTGAATTGTTCTCACAACTTATTGAACAAGGTTAAACTTCAAAGAAAACTTTACAAACCCTGGGACCCATCTCTGCCTGTTTCCATTTGACTGTTGAGGAGACAAATGGTGGGGTTTTTGGCACTGTCATATGTGCAATAAAGACAACTGGTTCTCTCAGATATAAAGTATCCATGCAACTGTCACTTAACATTTGTCTTTTCGAGGCAGACGTGGTGCTCCAAATGTCCCCCTCCACCCCCATTTGCCTATGCAGTGTGACGTTTACACACGCTCACACACTAAAACTGTCTAAATATGCTAATTCCTCCCGAGCCTTCACTGAACCCATTCAACCTTGATATTGTTACGACATCCGCAGCTTTCCTCGACATGCGCTAACAGTTCTCAAACTGTCATTACACACACACACACACACACACACACACCAAACTGAAATTCCACCCACTCAACCTGAATCCATCAACCTGAACTACATCTGCACACACACAGAAAGACAGAAAGACAGACAGACAGACAGACAGCGCCGTCATGGGAGAGACAGTGGCAGATTCCTTTGCTCAACGTTTATCGCTGCTGGCGCATATTTCACCCTGCAGCCCCCCCCTCTCATTTTTCCTTTTTTTTTCTCATGTCTTCCTGATGTAAAGGCATGCAGGCACGCAGGGAATGTTATTGTAATGCAGAGTGATTCATCCAGGACTGTAAATATTGACAGTGGTGATGGTGATGGCTGGTCTGGTGTGTTCTCTCCTGAAGAGCTACGAGTGAACGGAGAGGATACAACTCTCTCACATGGCTTTTTGACAGACAAGGTGTCAGGCGTCAGGTTGGGATACCGGCAAATCATTTTACACACTGATCGGCCTTCAAATTGGCTAATTCTGTGGCTTGAGGCACACACTACTGGCCAGATTCAAACAGGTGTGGGCTGGTTTATTTTCTCATCAGCAGAATCCCAATGAATCAAATATGGTCTCTCTTTTTGTTGCAATCTGAGAAGTGGGCAGGCAAGTGATACTTTCCGCGTACGTATGTGAGGGTCCGCGTGACGTAAAGTTCTTCATTAGAGGGTGTACTCGTAGGCCGGCAATTGGTTTAAGTGGTAGCGTAGCGATCTACTGTGCATGTGTGAAACGTGTCCTCCAAGCAGACAGTATAAACAGAACTACTACTCGTCTGCGGTGTCCGCAGCTGTCCATGTACGCGTCCGTTTGGGAGTATAACCGAGGCTTAAGTGAAGGATAACTTTATCCTTTCGTGTGGGCAAAAAAAATTGCATCATCTTGTACATAATAATTTCAGACACAGCAACAACACCCCAAGCAGCATGGAGCGCAATTGAGGGTCCATGTGATTTAAATTTGTGTAAGCATGGACTGTACATGCCGACAAGCATCCATGTATGCAGACACCTTATCATGTAGTATACATGGAAATGCTTGTGCATCCGCTGTCCGCGTCCCTTTTTGGACTATATCTGCAGCCATCATATACTCTATCAGTCTTAGTTGGGACTAAACCAACAGTGGGAGAGTTTGACATATTTACAATCAACAGTTACCAAAGAAAGATCAAGGAGGCCATTCATTCACATGCAAAGCAGAAGGCAAATCCTCGACCAGCAGTTACGATCTCCCCTCCAGATATGACCACCTGTTATCCTGTGACTAAAGGCCCTGAGACACCAAGCCAAGGCTGTCAAACAGTTTGAGGCCGTCGGTGAGCGTCTTCAGCCTAGTTTTTGCAGTGTGTCCCGCAATGTCGGCTCTAGTCCGCCCGTATCTGCACAACGAGTAAAGTCAAGAGGAAAAACACAGAAGGCTTTTCTCGTTTTTCATCTTCATCTCATCTGATCAATACACGACAACATGATCAATTTCCACAACAACATGGCCATCTGGAATGAAGCTAAGTGGTGAGTGAGATGGGTGTGAAAATGGTCAGCATTGGCAAACGGCACTTTATTTCATGTACGTATCATAACGACGGCTTTTATATCCGCCGTCCTCGGTCTTCCGGTTTCCCTTTTTGAATGACAAATACAGACTACCGCCGCCTGCTGGTAGGGAGAGTTATTTCATCTCATGCAGATGCAGAACGTACATGGTAGTTGGCCGTTGGCTGTAGTCTTTGCTGTGTGGTCAAGTGCAACTTTTTGGCCAAGACAAAGGCGATGTGAGGCAACGCAACTGGTGGCATTCGTCGCTGCTAGTTCTTTGATATTGAGTTGGTGTGTCTGGGCCTTCAGGTCCTCAGGCTCAACTGAGACAGCTCCATTCACTGAATGAAGACCATGAAAAGTGGTTGAGAGCTCCATAAGCTTGTAAGAGTCCTTTTAGGTTAGATTTTTTTAGTTTTGATGTATCGACTGAACTTCCATACTCACATTTTGAAATTCAATTATCGGGGTGATTAAAGAATGAACATTTGTTCAAAATTGCAAATATTTCTTTCTCCAATTAATTACGGAGTTTTATGTAAGCATGAAATTCCCAATAGGCTCCTTTAGCCGAGCACAACAACTGAGGAGGACACTAAGAACGGGTAATAGTTAGGTAATGAGGTACATTTACAACTAATTCACACCCAGAAACCCACCACATTACATTTGGATCAATACCTCAGCTGATCAATAAATGGGTTCAAGAAGAAAACATACTGTCTGTGCACACCAAAAAAGCTGGTATCTATCTCAGAAGAAAGGATAGTGAGGGTTTTTACAGGGACCACAAAATGACCAACTGGTCCATGAGACAATGGAGAGAGATGCTGAGGAAGATAGCAACATCATTACTGCTTCAAACCGTTCTCAAGCCACTGCTGAGCTGTGGAGTGAGTGGACAGGCTATGGGAGGGTGAGATAAAGGCTAAATAACAGAGGAAAAGGCCTCAGGGTTAAGTGGCAATAATGATGCAGAATGAGACATCAGTGTGTGTTCAAACTCACATCAAAGTGTCTCTGGGAGTCTTGTTCATGTCAACAGGAGACACGGAAGAGGAACCCAGCATTAAAAAAACGCAGAGAGGTAGAGGGGGAGGTAAAAAAAAAAAAAAAGAAGAAAGGGGGGGCGTGGGGGTAAAAAAGGAAGCAGTACACGATGATGAACAAAGGCTGAAGGGAAAGAGAGGACTGAGGTGGAGGAGGGTAAGGGAGGTTAAGGAGAAGTGGGTCGGAGGTGAGAGGTTGGGGTATTAGGGCAGAGGAGGGGAGGGGAGGGGGGACTCGCGGTAAAGGGGTTCACCTCTAGTGTGAATGCAATGAGGTAAAACCTAAAGAAAGGACGATGGAGAGAGTTCCTGTGTCATACACCCTCTTTAATTCCACCCTTCCTTCCCTCCCTCCCTCCGCTCCTCTGCCCCCTTCCCTTCCCTTCCCTCCCTCCACCGCTGCTCCCTCTCTGCGACCGGCCCCAGCAAATTCCCTAGGGCCAGGGGCAGTCCCCTTTCAGTCTCCAGTGACACAGTAATTAGAAGTGTGGGAACTGAATCCGTCCCTCTTTCTGAGCCCCGCACTCCCACCCGCACCCCTCCCTCGCTCGCTCCCTCCCTCCTTTCGCTGGCCCTCGCCCCCCCCTTTTACCAGGTCCCGGCTCCTACCCTTCCCCTCCACTTCCTTTGCCACCTCTCTTTTTTTGCACCCCACCTCATCTCTCAATCTCAGGAAGTAGCATCTACCCTCAGAAAGACGACTCGCACGAGGTTAGGAAGACATTATGTTGGACCTTATCTGAGGCTGATATTAAATGACTCATATTAAAAATAAAAAATAAAGTGTCTGCATCATCCACAATATGACGGATGCCTTCAAATACATACAATTTATGTTTTTAATTGACAATTTGAAGGTTATTGAAGATATGAATATCACCTAGCAGATTCAATTAAAAATCATATATAATGAGAACCCATATTGGCTTAATCCTCATGGGCCACCTGTGATGTTCATGGGAGCTACACATCACACACACTCTCAACCCCATACCCTTCATTCACCCCCCCACCCCCTCAATCCACCCCACCTCACCCCCCCGCCCCCGCCTCCTCTACAGCCACAGAGTCCCCTATCTCTTCGAACAGAGCAACGCTGTCTCTCCCGCTCTCTGTCAAGCCCACCACCACCACCCCAACCCCCCGTTCGCTATCTCCGCGGCGATAACCATGGGAACAGCAGCACTGTGGGAACGGGCCACCAGTTGACCAAAATAGACAGCAGGAAAATGGAGGGAAAGAAAGAAAGAAAGGGCTCCCTGCATCCAAGGAGGCCTGTGTGTGTGTGTGTGTGTGTGTGTGTGTGTGTGAGTAGGAGGTCCATGGGATCATCCAGACCGACAGGTACTCAGGCACTCCAGTCACCTCTGGTTTCCACCGGCAACAAAGGGGGACGCCGAGGTCGCTTGAGTCGCTACATGAATTCATTAATGGATATGCGGCTTTGGTTTGAGTCGGTGGGACGTACCGAAAGCTTTCCTTCTCACACACAAACGCACTTTTAACGGCCCTACATTTACTAGTAAGCAACGTCCCACGCAAAAAAAGGCTACGCCCTTAACCACAAACACACACACCCTTAACAGCAGACTAATGCTACATCATCACACACCCAGTCACACCCGCAACCACGCACCTCTGAAAGCACACGTGTAAACACGAGCATTCAGTCGAAAGGTTTACATAAGTCAGGAGTGAGATGACTGGAATGATTGGCACTCAAACATTAAAGATAACTCTCAAGCAATCCCAGGGGAGGGGAGGTTTGTATACTGAAATAAATGGAAAAATGATGTTTAATGATAATAAATCCTGATATGTTACAATATTATATTAGCTTTGTAATCATGGTCGCTCTTCATGTTCATCATCATATCATTGCATTTATCTTTGCAATTGGTCCAGTCTTCATTTCTTTTCTATATAAAGCACAAGGCAATTTTGTTTTATGAATTAATGTTATTATTATTATTATTTGATTATCTGTATTTGGATACCATAAGATATTTATTATTTTGTATGTACCACAGCCTTACTGGGCCCTTAGTCATAGGACAATATGGTAGGATGTCATAGATGTGATTCCCCCCAATGATATCATCACAATTTGAATACACATTCCTGTAGATATCAGGATTAAAAAAAAAACGACCATAGCTGACTTATGTATCAAAACTGCTCATACTTATTTGTTTGGTATGTTTGTATTGGTGGAGATGCTGCTGGTCTCCAGAGAGTACACACAAGAATACATGCATGCAAACACGCTTGTCAGACTTCATGGCATCAGTTAAAATGCCGGGCTGCAGTTCCTATGAGAAACATTAGATACTGGTTTTCCTTGGCCTGAAAGCGGAGGAGGAGGAGGAAGAGGAGGAGGAGGAGGAAATGGGGGAAAAGACGCAAGTTGCGCATCATCATCATCATCATTTTTTTTTTTTTTTTTTTACCTACTGCGGGTCTAATTTTCCATCCCATTTATATCCTGTGTGTCTCTCAGTAGCTTAGAAGTACAAGAAATCCAAAGTCTTGGCTTACACCAGGGATACTGAACTTGCTTTGCCCTGGGGCTACTTTTGCTAAATGACAGGAGGAGAAACAAACATAAATAACATTATCGATAAAATGAATAAACCTTAAAAGACCCATAACTCATCTTTGTTTGAAACTCTTTATTGTCAAATTAACTGACTTATTAACTTTACTTTAACTACATTCATCCCATTAAATTGGATATTTTAGTTCATTTAATAGCTGCTACTGTATTTTAGTTGTAAATGCAGGCGTTTCTGGGATTTAAGGACATCCGGGGCTGTCTCCCCTGACACTTTTTTTTTTTAATAAACAAGCTTTATTGGTCTATTTTTATGCTTTTTATGCACTCTGGCACCTTATTTACAAAAAAATTCCCATTGTGAATTGGGACATGTGGGCCATAAGATGTGTATCACTGGCTCCATTCTTATTTTCTCTCTCTCTCTCTCTCTCTCTCTCTCTCTCTCTCTCTCTCTCTCTCTCTCTCTCTCTCTCTCCCAAACTTCCAGTATTCATCTATATTCAGTCTATTTCCCTCTTTCCCTCTGTTCATCTCTCTCTCTCTCTCTCTTTGCTCTTTTCTATTCTGATTTCTATCAATCCATCTACTATCTCTATCTATCCACACTGCCCCCCCTTTGCTCTCTCAGGCCTTTCCCAGGCCAAGCAGCCTGACCTCTTCAGCCTTCTACCTCTTTTTTTCCCCGGAGGGGGTGGGGTGGGGGTCTGCCTGTGACCATTCCCAACCCGCAAGGACTTTCACTTTAATCTGACTCTGAGTAACAGAGGAGAAAGAGAGAACAAAACACAGAAACTGTGTGTGAGTGAGTGTGTGTGTGTCTGCCAAGCCTGCAGCTCCCAAAGCAAACAGACTTCTAACCTCCTGATAGCATCACATCACGCAAACTGCCGGCTTTGGGAAGAACCACGGCAAGACTCAGTTTAAAGTTTTAAGACTGAGCCGGCCTCGCATTCCCAAGACCTACACATGCACGTACAAGCAGCGCAATACGCCACAAACGCAGGTCAGACATTTGAAGAATGTTCATAGAATGTACAGACCTACACCCAGAACATAAACTGTGAAAACACACTGTCGCAGTGATGATGTACACGACTTCACACATCAGAGAAGTGCGAAAACAGCAATGTATCACAGCAGCAACTATTCAAAACACAACACACACACACACACAGACACAAAGTACAGTGGTTGAGTTCACAAACCACAAACTATGTGGGGGGTTACCATCTATTATCTCTGTCTCCACGAGGTTTAAATTTAATTGTTGACACAACTCATTCTCGGAAACTGCATGCACACACAGGCTTGCACTAACACACAGCGTGCACATACACAGGGGTGTCGAAAAAAATAAACTCAGCCCACAATGGATGGGGTTATTGTTGTAAAGCTACATAGGTCAGAGGTTCCCAGCCTTGCTGGTTCTCTATTCCATTTAACCACATTCACGTGACACTCAAGGTGTAAATCAGTTCTTGATTGATGCTAGAATAAAAACCTACAGGGCTCTCGCTCCTATGGACCAGGATCTGAGTTACTTTTCAGAGAGTAAATGGCTTGCACATACTAGTGTTTCCCACACATAGACTATAGGTGTGTATTAAGAACCACAAAAGTATATTTGGCAACTAATTTTAGAATTATTATTATTTTTTTTTTATCCGTCCGAGAGAACATCGCTATCCGTGATCGGTTAACTAAGGGACCATCTCCCCTCGCTCTACCCCTCCCGCACCTGTTCATTCTGCTATCGCGAGAAGGATCTTCTGACAATCGCACATGCAGTGAAACACAGCGAAGACGGCTGGCCGAATTCCTGAACAGAATCAATCTAGTGTTCATGAATGGTTAGTATCACGAACACCTCTGCACAAATTTGTCCAAAAATGATGCATTCAAATTTAATCTGATAATGCCGGGTACACACTACACGAGAATCAAGACGATTTTGGGCCAGATTCCCATTTAACAGTGTTTTTTTACATCCCTGGATCGGCTCGGATCAATTTCAAATCGTAAATATAAACGTGTTCAACATTTACGATGGGCTATCCTGTTGTGTGTGGGGAAACCTGAGTACAGACGATGACGCAGTCATGTGGGAAAGAACGATAGCCAGTTGGGACCCAAGCTGACGGAAGCAGAAGGACAACCACTGCCGTCACATTGCGGTTGCAGCTAATGCATGAGCTAATGCAAAAACACGAAGCATGAAGTAGTGGTAAGACAGACCTCAGAAGTGGAGGACCAACTTCTTGATTTGTGGCAACAACACAAGGGTTCATTTAAATTGTCTCAATGACTTCATTCATCCATCCTTTGTGAATGTTCAGTACAAAGTAGTGCAAGAACTGTCTGTTAAAATCTGTTAGTGTGTGGTGTGCTGTATTGGCCAAATTGTTGCTCACCGCACACTACGTCGTTAAATGTGGGATCTGTGACATTTTCAAAGTCTGTTACGATTTGAAAAATCTTTTTAGTGTGGGCCAGCCATAAGTCTGATCTATGTTCTTTACACAACACTGTCAATCTCAGAGACCCAACTCTTCAAATGAGTTATTAGCAAGTATGTAAGGAGCCCTAGCTAGTAAGGATAGCTTCAAGTTAATGTTAGAACTCAGCCGGGTTGTCAAGGTTCGCACGCTGTATGCTGGGTGTGCCTCCTCCGACGCGCACACGCCTTATCTTAACGTCCCGAAACACTATAAACAGTAGACAGGAAGACACATACAACCGCAGAATTTCAATACCCCTACTCTTGTGTGACTCTGAGCACACAAACAACAGACCACACACATTCATCACACAGAGAGGCAGCAATCATGAGCTGAAAGGTAGCTAAAATTATACAGTTAATAACCTAACATTAGCAAAACACAGCAGGGAAGGATAACATGATTCCTCAAACTCTTCCAAGGGATGTTATTATAAGCACAAACCTGCCTAGGACGAGGTATCTTTGCCTCTCAAATATTGTTTCTTATAACTGTCAAATGTCTACCTGAGCTTATACCGGTGTCCTAAACAAATATGTCACCACATATCTAACCATACACTTTTAGTTTTGCATTCTAGAGCTGGGATGCAGTTTGGTCATGACATAAAATCCTACAAACTTCAAATTTGGTAGAATGACAACAACAGGGTAATAAGCAGTCTTGAATCAATCAGTAAACAAAAGACTGGCTCCATGTTAGCCTGTTAAGTTGTTTGCCTCCAGACAAACTGATGTAACCCTCATATTCCTGGCTTAAACCTACAATCAAGTTATTCTCTCTCCTCACAGTCCCAAAAAACCTTCAAATAGAAGGTTAAAAAAAATTGGGTTTCTGCCAAAAGGGCTCATTTGTAATATCACATGTGAGCAGGCATGGTTGCCTCCAAAGCATGACTGCATGTGGAGGAGTTACCCCAAGCTACTAAAGTGGGCCCGTGTGCCACAGGGTTGCGATAATACCGACCCTAAACCTCTCAGCTATATCTCACTGGCAGGTATTAGCGTGGTTGACAACAGTTCTTCATCATCCCGTGTTGTGTGCAGCGCAGGCAGAGTGAGTTTGGATCGGTTTTGCTGTGTTGCGCTGCGTGTTGAGTGTGGGAGAATGATCTATGATGCACTAAGCTGCAAAGACCGAAGATCACATTTCACTATCGCAAGGGAAACCATTATACCATGACCACAGACACAAAGACAGTCATACCAAGCAGTATCTGGGAGAGGAAAACACAATTGCCGGGGCTAGTTCTCACAACATTTTTCTAAAGTTACCTACTTCATTTCCATTTCATTGACGGAAGCACGTCTTGTGGGTAACCTTTAAGTACGTAAATCTAGACAGGATAGTTGCGCATGCTTTAGTGCTTTAATCCAATTGTTCACAAATATTTTTAAATTTCCAATGAACCAATTTTGACCTACTTTTGCAATTGGTTTCATTTAGTCAAGCTCTCAGAATGCCCTTATGTTCTCAACCACAAAAAAATGCACAGATTTTAAAGTTTACAGTGAATAATAATGCATTTTTAACGGCTTCATATCTGTTTTTCTGTGTGGTACTGTTGTCATGTGCCGACCCAAGCTTTGTTATTATACTGCAAAAGAATTCTGCCTCCCTTAGGAGACTATTTAGACGCAGAGGGCAATCACTCAAAGCAGCGCAGTCTGGCTGCGCGGCTACTGTACTCCGAAAAACATGAGAAACTTCCTCTTTCTCTGTGTATGTTTGAGAGGAAGGCATCAGTAAGTGGTTCCCTCTCCCTGAGCGGCAGGGGAAAGTAGACCCTCTCGAGTGCCTCTCGGCTTCCCCACCTCCCCCATGAGCCAATAACGCAGTCAGACAGACACACACATTCATGCTCACACACACACACACACACACACTCAGACACACACAGTGTGGTTTCTCCTCTGGAGGGGAACATAAACAGGGCTGTCTGTCTGCGAGCGGAGAGCTAGTTCTCATGACATCACCACCCAGCAGGAATGCTCTGCTCTGCCCCGTCAAAACCCCTCCACCGGCCAGCAACTCACACACACACACACAGACACACACACAAACGCACACACACACACATACACAAAAACACATGTTGAATGATTTATGCACGTCCACATTTTCACAGGGAAATGCACCGCATACACAACATGCACCCAAATGGCATTTCGAGCTATTTTCTCCCCTCCGGACTTTTCTAACTTTCAAAACTGTTCTTCATTTTCTCACTGCATACACATACATCTTCTTCCTCTGCAGCTCTTCCCTTATCTTTATCACACTGTTTTGTTCATTCTTCCCCCCATAACTTCTCATCCTCTCTCTCTATCTGTATTGCCTGGGCTGTATATAGTGTCAGACCACACACAGACCGCAGAAACAGAGAGCAAGCATGAGAGAAGTGAGAAGTACAACTGCATGAATATAGAGAATAAAGCGATAACACCTATGAGAAACTGTGTGTGTGTGTGTGTGTGTGTGTGTGTGTGTGTGTGTGTGTGTGTATGTGTGGGTGGGTGTGGGGGACATGGGAAATTACGCACTACTTCATTGTATTGGTGTTTGGAGGAAAAGCCCTATTGAAGCTCTCCCTCCTTCCTTCTCACCTCTCTTCCTCCCTCTCTAACTCTCTCCTCCCTTTTCCATCCCTCCATCACTTCCTGCCTCATCTTTCTCTTCCCAGCCCCCCCATCTCCCCTCCACCATCTCCCCCCTTTCTATTTTTCATCCTACTTATTCCACCTTCTCTCTCTCTCTCCATCTCAACCTGTCACCGCTATGTTTCCTCGCAATTTCTCTCTCCCTTCTCTTTTTTCCTCCTCTCTGTTTCTCTCAGGCTTTTGGGGAAAGCAGGGGCAGGAAGCAGCTTGGCTCTCAGACAATGGAACACATCAAAAAGCAGCACCAGCCTCACCAACCTCACACACACACGCACACATACACATACATATGCACACGCGCACACAGGCACACACACACACACACACACACACAAACAGAGCAAGACAAACAGGACATTCCAGCTGCCGGCTGCACCGGATTCCTCGCCTTGGCTAATCTGAAACGGAGGAGAGTGAGACTGGGAGTGGAGTGGAGCGGAGGGGGGAGGCAGGGTGAGAACAGAGGGGTGAGGGAGAGCAGGGGAGATGGAGAGAGAGAGAGAGAGAGAGAGAGGGCCAAGCAGAGGGTAAGAAGGAGAAACAGATACAGGGAGGGAGCAATGTTGGGGTGCAAAAAAGGGGAAATTGGAAAGGAGAAGGTGAAGCACGACTGGAAAGGGATTTGGGAATAGCAAAATGTAGTTTTCAAACAATGTGTTACTGTAGAATCTGTGTTTGCATACAATTATGTCCACATGCTGTCTAAGAAGCTTATTGTGGTATGTATACAAATTGTGATATGATATTATACTGCGAGTACCTGCCAAGAGAGAGCAGATGGAAACTCTATTCTTTTTGTTTGACATTAATGTTGATTTGTACATCGTCTCTGATTAGCGGTGGAGCGGTATATTTTGCGTGGCAATATTGTATCGATACACAGACGTCAAGTATCGATCTTTTATCATATAAATTATTAACCTCTTAACAATCCGACGGCCGGCTGATATTCTGTCTTTCAGAGGTTTTAGCGGGCTGAGTGGAGTAACTGGTATCATATGAAACTAGAAAACTTAAAGGCTGGCCGTCGACTGTAGTCTTTGCAGTGTGTTCGAGTGTAACTTGTCAGCCAAGACGAAGGTGACGTGAGGCGACGCAACAGTCGGCCTTCATCGCTGCTACTTCTTTGATGTCGGCTTGGTGTGTCTGGGCCTTAAGGTATCGATTGCCAACCGTGTCATGTGAACTTGTTGAGAAGACCGCTAAATAATGCTCAAAATTTACACAAAATTTTTGGCGACAAAAAACTGGCATGGCCCTTTTAAAAGAGGTCCCTTGACCTCTCACCTCAAGATATGTGAATGAAAACTCTGAGATGACTAGAGTGAAAACTGTATCTTGTTATATAAAACAAAATGTTGACAAACTGCATAATTTGCAGTTGAAAAAAAGGTAATATATCGCAATATATCTTATCGCAATACTCAGCATATCGCAAAATGTTTAAAATTACAATAAGATCGTATCGTGACTTAAGTATAATATCGTATTGTGGGGCCACTGGTTGACTTTGTGTCATCAGTGATTAAATCATCAAGAAGGGACAAATGTGTTGGCATGAATGCTGTGTATATCCCAAAGAAACCAAACAGGGGAGAAACAATGTGTCACAACAAAGTGGGGAGGTGAAATAAGGTAGAGAGAATAAGAGACGGGCAGAAGGAGAGAAAATGGGAGAGGAAACAGAGAGAGAAATACTACAGGCCACGTCTACAGTGCTGCAGGTCAATTCTAAAAACACCATTTACAGTGTATTCAAATGGTGACGTTTTTTTGTAGTTACTGAAAGGTTTTCATCCATCTTGGACAAACAAACTAGTTTAAAGGCTATTTGAACATATAGACCGTTTTGACAAACATGGGTGGATACACGCTCCGACAGAGATAAGTTCTCCCTGTGATCACTTATTTTCTGTTGCAATATACATATTGCACAACACAAGTGCTCACATTGACCTATATTTCCACCTCTTGTATACACAACTGCAAAAAAAAAAAAATATGATTGACAGTAACAGATGCGTCCTGCTTATCTAGGCTAATCAACTGAATCTTCTTTAAAATCGCAAATAGAAAACTATGTCAGTGACAACACCTGTATGTGATCGGCTATACGCACACACATATTAAGCCGTCACAGGAAACGCCGAAAACAGCTGGCTTCTTAACAAATGATTACCTCTTGAATGATCCCTAGATCTGTAATTACGTGTCCTAAAAAACAAAACAAACCTGACACACATCCATCCGCCCCTCTGAGCGCTAGGAGAAACCTCAGTAGCGTCTGAGTAACTATAAATTCACACAGAAGCATGCACGTAGACACACAGATACATGTCATGCATGCACCCGCACTCACACAGGTGTCATTGCATTGCTATGCTATCCTGGGGCCAACTAGACTGTGGGAAAAAAAAAACGAGAGCAGGCATGATTTCTAAAAAGACCAGATGCTTGGTGAGTGATGGCTCATCTTCTTCCTTATCTATCCGTGTGTGTGTGTGTGCGTGTGTGTGTGTGTGTGTGTGTGTGTGCGTGTATTGTGTCTGCTCAGACAGCCATGAGAATCAACTTCAAAATGAGTCAGGGACACTAAAGACACGTCTCACAGGTTACAAACTGCCGGTTCTCCTGTGGGATTTTCACACCACTTCCAAAAACACTGCCTGCTTCTCACAATTTACACATTTAACCGCTACAGCAGATTAAGTATATGTGGCAGGCAGCCATCAATCATCTATACTTTTAGCTGAACAGGGATCCTCAACCATTAAGTGTGATCTCAGCATTTCTCTTCCTAAAAAGGCCTTTACACAAAATGCGAAATACCCACATGCGAAAATTACGCATCACAACTATATTCATACCAGCAGTGATGCGAATTTGCAACACTTTTTCAATAACAGATTCGCATAGATTAGCGCAGGCAGAGGACCAACTACCGGGAGGAGCACCCAGAGAGAGACCCAGAGCGCCTGGCAGTCTGTCTAAGTTGAATTGTTGCACAGCCAAAACTACTGTAAGATATTTTATTGAGTTTTCTTTAAGCGAAATGCTCGGAGTGAATTTTCCTCTTGTAAACAGTTATGCAGTGTATATGTCTAGGGCTTATATTGTGAAAGGTTAAGAACGGAAAGAGGGGATCTGGTATGCGCTGCCTTTCTGAATAATAAAGTTTGCCGTCTTGGTTCAGACTATAGAGCCTCTGTGTTGTTGTACACTATAGTGTAAGTTTTGAATAGGTCCGTTCCGCAGAGCCCGATTGGTTGATGCCTTTAGTCGGGAGTGCGAAAACTCAGAAAACAATCGAATAAAAGATCGATATAGTAACAATATTAAACATGCGTACACATTAGTTATCAAAGGTTTTCATTGACACATACAAAGCGTTTGGGCTCATGTAAGGTATAACACTGAAAAACAGCTTCAACACAGTTTCAGTTGACTGCTTTGTATCCTTATCCTTATTAATATCGTGATAGAGATTTAAATTAGAGATGTCACTATAACAATATTAATAAGGATATTTTCTGATAGAGAGATATCATAAGCAAAGTCAACTGAAACTGTGTTGAAACTGTTTCAGTTGACTGCTTTGCTTATGATATCTCCATCGGAAAATATCTTTATTAATATTGTGATAGTGACATCCCTAACTGGAATCACTATCACTAATATTAATAGGGATATTTCATTGATATTGTGATAGTGATTTCAACTAGAGATGTTACGAGAACCGATACTTTGGTACCAAGTCAATGCCAAAATTCTGAAAACATGATTGTACTAGTTTTTCTACAGTACTGCAGGTACTGGCCGGGGGGCTCGAGACTAACAGCGTCTAAAATCTGAAAAGACAGTTAACCCACTATCGACGCATCCAGGGGACGCACCCTATTTCTCACCTGATAACGCTCCATTGTGAACAACAAACCTGTGTTGAAATTGACAGGAGTAAAGCTAGTTAACGTTTGCTGTAAGCAGCCGGTGGGCAGCACAGTCTTGCGGAGCTAACAGCTAACGTTAACGGAGGTTGCTCCTGTAACCTTGTAAAATTCAGTTTTTGGTGAATTAACTTGACAAAAATACAGTTGTTTGAAGGAGATGTTTTCACAGCAATGTAAAATAGATATTAGAGAGGGAATTATGTCCTATTTAACTTCCAAAAACTAGCTCAAAATCTTTATTGTTTTGTTTTTTACTGTGGTATCGAATTGGGTATCAAGAGTTGTGGAATTCCACTGGCATTGGTATCGACTACTAAATTTATGGTATCGTGACATCTCTAATTTCCACCACATCGTCCAGGCCAAATGATTTGCTTTTTTCTTATTATCAATCCATTACCAAAACATCTGTACTGCACACATTATAATAAATGTCACTTAGATTTACCCTTGCATAGGACTTTTTCATTAGTGTGAGCCACTGTTTCTTCTTTCATTGACTTGTTTATGTGTTCCGGTGTTTTCCAGTGCAGTACAAAGGAATACTTTCATATTTATGATTAAATGAGTCAACATCAATGAGTCGACATCTAATTCCCCATAAAAAAGTCATCGCCACAGAAAACGTTACACCCCGGAGGTGAAAAGTGAAAGCTTATTATTTGTGGTCATGTCTTACTTGCTTGCTCATTCATAAACTGACACATATGAGTGACACAACGATCACAATGGCGTTTTCCTGATTTGGCTCCTCTACACACAGACGGCACGTCGCCCTCCGGACAAAGGAGACATACAGGCTGTCACTCATAACTGCACCCACTAACTATCCACATGTGTGTATCCCAGAGCGAGTGATTGTGAGGGCGACCTTTGTTACGTGTGAGCGACACTTTCTCCCAATGTGTGTATTCGCTTTTAGCGCTTTCTCAAACCGTATGTGTGTAACAGGAGACGCGAAGCCCTCGCCACACACAGTGGGAAATATTTGGGATGGTTTCCCTCGGAATGTCTTGGCGTGCCTATGGAATGCCCCCCCCATACCCCTCGCCACCGCCTCCTCCTCCCCTTTCTCGCTGTCGCTCCCCTCTCTCGCCTCCGGAGAGAGAGGGGAGGAGGAGAGTGGGAAAACGGCGGGACACACAAAACCTATTTTGTCACCACGAAAAAAAACGGTACATGCACAGAGACGGCACACGCATGCAAAACGAAGCCATGGAGCACTTGCAAAGAAAATTGTGAGAATTTGTATTTGAGTTTCACAGCTTGTATGTAACCAAAGTGTGACACTGTGCATATTTGTGGTTAATCTATTAACGCTGCGTGCAAGTGCATTTAAAAATAACAAATTAAGGTGTGAGAACATAAAAGTCTATAATTCATCTACTGCAACTTTAACACATACGTACATCCTGATACTGACCAACCCTATCTCACTCACATGCACAAATATACACACATGCAGACACACAGCCGGTGAAGGGTAACTTTAAACGTGTCTCAACCTCTCACATTCCTCCTGTTTCTCAGCCCGCGGCTCTCTTTGTAGATCAAAAGGACAGACAACAAGTCTTTCTATCGCCTCACCCTCCTCCTCCTCCTCCACCACCCCTCCTCTTCCTTCAATGCCACCTTTCTCAGACACTCTCTCTTCCTCTCGCTCTTCCTCACTCAACAGACACTCATCTCGCTTGCACACACACACACACACGCTGATTATTTCGGACTTTCTCACACAATCTCTCTGTAATTCCGTCTCAATGACTCCCGTGTTATTTTTGTCTCTCTCCCTATCTCTGACTGACTTGCTCGTTCCCATTTGCTTTCACTGCCGTTCCCTTTCTGTCAGTCTTTTTTACCTCCCTGCCATCACCTCTGTTCTCACTTCTCTCCCTCCCTCCCCTTTTCCTCTTCCTAGCACCCCCCCCACCCCCCACCCCCCTCCTCATCTCTCCCACCCCTCCCTCTCACGGTGTGGCGGTTCCTGTTGCTCTTGTTTTCACTTCCCCAGTAGTCTGGTGCGTGGGAACCAGCGTTTGTGCTGCAATAGCGTCTACGACTGAGTGTGTGTGCATCTGTGACAGAGTCGGTGTGTGTGTGTGTGTGTGTGTGTGTGTAAAGGTGCTGAGGTGACTGTGTGAGCGTGTGTATGATGGTGTCTTGATGTGTTTTTATCAGTTTGGGGTTTGGAGAGAGTATGCTTATCACTGTATATGTGTGTGTGTGTGCGTGTTTGGCCGGCTTCATGTCTATCTCTCTATCTCTGCTATCTCAACATGTCTATAAAAGGCCAGTATGGGACATCTGATGGAACTGCACAGCCCAACGGAAGTGCGTGTGTGTGTGTGTGTGTGTTTGTTTGTGTGTGTGCATGGGAAGTATAGACGCAGCAGGCATTAGTGGTAGGGATAGGATATAGCTGGATAAGGAAACTGTAATGGACCAATAGGGAACTCCTTACCCAACCCTGTGCAGGAATCCACAAAGATGAAATTTAAGGATTACAGATTAAGTTAAATACAGCAACACGTGTCAACATCTTGAATAAAAACAGTAAAATGTAACTTTCTCAAAATATTTTTGGGGGAATTTTCGGGCTCCTAAAACATGGAAATGAGTTAGTATTTTAGCACTTCCGGTTCCCTTGTCTGGAAGTCAGTGGGTTTTTGAGTTGGTTTTTAATTAGACGCCTGAAATAAGGTCTGCGGTTAACACAAGCTTAAGAGATTTTAACGTTTTGTTCTACGAAATAAAATACGTCAGTAAATATCCCACTCGTGAATTTTGAAGCCTTTACATGTCTTAAAAGTGGCTAAATGAGACTACTAAATGTCATCACGCCGACTCATCCGTCTTTACAGCCTCGTTGTGTAGACTTGACTGTGGGTGTAGTTCGTTTGTAGCCTAGCGTTAGCTTTTTACTTCTGGCAATTGCATTTACACTTCAAAAACCATAAAAGTGATATTCATTCGTGAGGATTATCTTGCTGAACAAAATGTGTAAGTATCATAAAACGTGTGTTCACCACAGAGCTTCTTTTCTGCAATAATCCAAAACCCAATGGAAAAATCCCATTGGCTTTTTGTTGAGGGAACCCAGGGCGACTTCCTGGTTGGCCTACAAAAATACGTCAAACCTGGAGCGCTCTATAGTGTTCACATCCTGTAGTTTTCATTTGTGCCAGAGGGGAGTGACAAAGCTATACTCTTCTGAGCTGAAAAATGATCTGTTAGTCATGTGAAACTGTCTTCTTTGAACAGCAATGGTTTTAACACGTTACTGGCTTTAGGAGGAACCAAACATGGTAATTTTCTATCAACTGAAAAATATTATAAATGTGGCTACAAACCAGAAACAGGTGCATCCAAATGTTGGCATACAAAATATATATCATGTGTCGTGGGCCTCTGCCATGTTTATTTATTTTTATATGGACAAGTACAGTATATGGCACAGACCAATGCCATATACCACAGCACTTACAGCCTAAACTAGTTTACAATGGGCCTTTAAATGCGTGACAGAATCCTGTTTTACAGGCAGACGTGACTTTAAAGTTAACATGATTCTTCCTCTTTTAGAGTAAATACACAAATAAATATGTCTTTAAAGTTAGTTAACATAACTTGAGTTCTCGCAGAGCCAAACTGATGATAAACCAATTGCAGATAAATCCATCAAACACCATAAACGGAGAGTGAAGCATTGATCGAATCATAAAAACTGCTGCGCTTTTTTCGGTTTTTACCACTTCATTCTACACGAGTACACGTTAAGTATGCAGACAAGGACACACTTACACAGGAGGCCCTTCTCCATCTTCCTTTCCCTCTTGGGGTCTCCATAATGGACACACATTCCTATGCCTCCAAAATCTCTGTTGGGCCTATTGATACACTGAGACAAACATTAACCCTTTCCCTGCAGATGTACACAAGTCTGCAGTTAATCTCCTCTTCTCTGTCTTTTTTTTTTTTTTTTTTTACCTCTCTTTCCTCATGACATTGATCAGTGGTGTATGTGCATGAGGGAGAAACACAGAGAGACAAAGGGCGAGAAACTAACCCATCCATTGCTAATCAGAGAGCTTTACAATCAGATAACAAAGGGGTTAACTTCGCCTGGGTGGGCCACGGAGCAGCCCCCAGGGTGAAACGCTCTCGCTACAATCAACTACATTTTAATATGAACTGCATTTAATGTTTTATAACCTGTCTCTTTAAGGTAAGGTGCTTGAATAAGAGCTGCAATGATTAATCAATTAATCAATTAATCAATTAGTTGTCAACTATTAAATTAATCGTAAATTACTTTGATAATCGATTAATCAGTTTGAGTATTATTTTAAGAAACAAAAGTCACAATTCTCTGATTCCAGCTTCTTAAATGTGAATATTTTCTGGTGTCTTTACTCCTCTGTGACAGTAAACTGAATGTCTTTGAGTTGTGGACAAAACAAGACATTTGAGGACGTCATCTTGGGCTTTTGGAAACACTGATTGACAGTTTTATAGACCAAATAACAAATTGATTAATTGCTTTGAGTAATTAAAAAAAAGAGTCAAAATTCTCTCTGGGCTTTGGGAACCACTGATCGACATTTTCAAGCATTTTCTGACATTTTATAGACCAAACAACTAATCGATTAATCAATAAAATAATCGACAGATTAATCGCCAATGAAAATAATCGTTAGTTGCAACCATAGCTTGAATACACTCATTTATCGTTGTCTTCAATTTTAGATATGACATTTTTAGATAACAATCATCAAAAATTCTATTCCAGAAAATGATCAAGGATTAATTGAAAAGGCAAACGGTAAGTCATTTTTTAGTTAACTGTCATTTCCATTTATTTCCTTTTAAAAACAGATTTTAAATTAGACCTGGTTGAGTTTGTAAAAAATCACCTACATGCTAGGACAAAAGAAATGATGGGGAAAGATCTGAGGCAGAGCTGTTACTGGTGGTGTGTAACACTATAGTCACATTTGGCCTCCCTTTAGTCATAATATATCAAAGTGACTTTGCCTTAAAGTGGCGTCAGGACCAATAAATAAGAAGGGTAGGCGGATGACCATTTGGCCACTGTATGTGTGTGTGTGTGTGTGTGTGTGTGTGTGTGTGTGTGTGTTTGCGTCATCATCGCATCACCAAGACAGGAGGTAGCATCAAGGTGGTCCAGGTTTTTTTTACATCTTGAGTCTGAGACAAATGCACCCAGTGGCGTATCTCGACACATTTAGGGCCCCCTACCAGGAGCAGGCCAGAACACCCAAGTTTAAAAACTCTCCTGCAAAGATACCCCTCCCAATCACAACCGCCACTACAGACACACAAACACAAACACAGGTTTCCCTAAACAGCCACCCACCGAGATATCTACAGGTCAGGTACCGTAAATCCGACAATGATCGACAGCAACAAGCTGGCTAACAAACATCTTTTCCAAGCCCCACAAACATGAAGAATAATGAAGTGCATTGTACCTTTATGCGTATGCACGTAAGCAATGTTTCTGTACTTGATGAAAGAAGAATATGATACTGAAAGGTTTTTAATCCAGTTTCATTTCTCCTCCAGGTTTAACTTGTTTCCATCCTGGTTCCCTATTGGTTAAAATAGAGAAATACCTCATTCTATTAATTTTCTCATGATCCATCCATCTATCGTTCCTTTTTCCACCACTTTCCACCACCAGGTAGTGATGGCAGCGGGCTGCAAACAATGTAACCCAGACATCCTTCTCCTCAGCTACATCCTCCAGCTCCTCCTGGCGTCCCCGGAGGCATTATTCTAAGACCATATGGGATATGCAATCCCTTTCAGTCCTCTCCTGGGTCAGCCCCAGGGTCTGGACGTGCCTAGAATACCTCACAGCCTCAACAGGCCACCTTCAACGTGAAGGTGCCTCGGTTCAACTTCAAGCTCCTTCCTGCTTGTATCTGAAATCTCATTCTCTCGGTCGCTATCACCAAAACAACCCAGAACAACACTACTTACATCTTCTCAAAAAAGTGAAATAAAGCTTTTTTTTTTAAAGCTCCTCTTCTCCATTTCCCAGTATCATATATTTATTTCTTCCCCTTTCTCTCAGTATAACACAGAACACCACAACATTTGTTCTCGTAATTCAGGAACTTAACCAGTTCCGCAGTGTTTTATAACCACAGAAATATTGCCTGGGTTATCATATTGCTTGTACTTCTCACTGATATAGGAACTCAAGCTTTTTCCTCTTTCTCATTGAAAGCTGTTGTGTATAAAAGCACCTGCTAAATGCCTGAAACAGAAATGTAGTCTGTGGTATGTAAAATGCTGGAATTAATGTGTTATTGTATGTCTGCGCTGTTTTGTCTTAGACCTCGGCTGGTGAACTTAGGACTCTCTGTGCTCACTGTACTCACTATGTCCCCTTTTGTATGTATTGATAATCATTGGCATTATTTCAATTAGTAGAACGACACAGAGCTCAGTCGATGCTCACGTTTCTACACAGTTAATTTCAAAAATACATTCAGAACCAGCATGAATTTCCTTACCTGGCAGCGGCTGAATATATCGCTGGGAGTGAGCTGGATATTGAAGTGTTTGAGGACTCGAACAGCCTGGTCTCTAGCCTTTTCTGAACAGTCTAAGGACAGACAGCGACCCTCGCCTACCTGGGACCGCAGCTAAGTGGGGAAACGGAGGCAACACGTGTAAACAAGCGAACAAGGAACATACACACACGAGTGCATCATGATTTTGTAGATTTGAGATTTGTTCACGAGTTCACATTTGTGAGTACTTACACTTTGGAACGGTTGTCCACATGTGAGTATGAAACGGCCTTCAGCTTGTGCTAACTGACACACAAAATGCAGTAATGTTATTATTGGTTTATCTTAAATATGGCTGTATTGTGTGAGTTCTTCTTGTAAGTGTATATTGTAACTGCTAACTAACCTTTGCCGCTACTCTGTGATCATCAGTGTTCTCCAGCATGACCACATCGACTCCTAAACAGCGCAGGTACCTCCCGAGTCCCTGCAGCATGTTGTCACACACCACCCGCAACTGCTGGGGGGGCTGGGGGAGCTGAGGGAGCCGAGGGGGGGCGTCTTCAGAGGGCTTCTCGCCACACAGGAGGCCTTTCTCTGTGTCGGAGCGAGGGGGACTGACCCTTTGAGCTCCCTGACATTCCTAAATGGACAGAGACAATAATGTGATACTTAACTGATCCCCACAGGGGGATTTTCTTTTCACTTGCACCACAGTGCCGGGAGGTCAAAGCACAGGGGGAGCTATACAACTGCACCCCTGGAGCTGATAGGAACTGCTGAAGTGTCTTGGTCAAACACAGATTGTCCCTCCCTGCAGGTTGGATGCTCCCAACCCAGGTTCTTTAGTTTTTCTGTATTTATTGTGTCACATGGAAGCTCTAAGCTCTAAGATTTGTTAAATGTAGTAGCGCAATAGTTATTGAAATAAAAATGTGTTGGATCTTGCAGTTTGTGAAGTTAAACACACATCAGAAATAACCTTGCCAATATTCTGCTGACTGACATGTGCAGAAATGTACTTAAAATTTGGCATTTATATGAAAAATCTTATATAAACTGTCTCCTTAATTTGCAGGAGTAGCTTTTAATAAAAATACCATTCTGATACTAAAGTTACCTGCTTGTTTTTCTTCAAGTTTCTTGTTTATTCACAACAAAGTCCCACAAAATGGGACAGAAATCTCACAGAAATGTGAGAGGTCGACCATATTATACACTTATTCAGAGTCAAACGTGAGAATGTCAAGGTCGGGGTCAAGAACAGGTCAAGTAGTTAATGGATTCTGGCTTCCACAATCTCATTCATGAAACATCCCCCTCTTGATTTCAACACATCTGTATCTAAAAGTCTTGGAGAATTGATATACTGTATCTTAACATCTTAGACCTCAAGGCATTTGGTATCAATTAAAACCTCATAAAAATGAAACACTATCAATAACAGCAATTGCTGGAGAAATGATAATTGACCCCTGACCTCTTTGCCATGGGCCTGTTTCTCCTTCTGCTTCTTGTCGCTCTTTTCTGATTTGCTCGACGAGATGCTGCGCAGGTCTGCTGGTAGCCCAAAGTAAGTTGGGTTACCGGAGAGGACGGAGTACACATCCAGCAAACAGTAGGCATCTGCCACTAGAAAGAGGTTAGGAAACAAGAGAGAGAGAGAGAGAGAGAGGAAAAAGGGGTGAATTTATTGGTTTGCAATTCGTCAGGGGATAACAAAATAATCTGTGATATTCTATAGCGACCATCTGTCTCCCTGTCATTGTCTGTGTGTGCATGCATAATACCATACCTGCATATCTAATTTGGCTGATGCGCAGTGGCCGTTTCTCCCAGTTGGACATCTGCTCCGTCTTGTCTAGGGGCCGTCCCAGGACCTGTTGTACCAGCAGACTGAGGCCTTTCTCTGCAGAGTCCTCTCCTACCATAACCTCTTTGGATCCATTTTGAGTCCTATAGACCTTTCGACGCTGGATCTGTAAAAAGGCATTACATGCATTAAAGTGAGAACAACATGGTATGGTCCAGTGTTGGAATATTCCTCCGCTAAAGACCTCTTTCCATGGTTGGAATTACAGCATCTTTATTAATTTAAAAGGTGCAGTGTGTAGGATTTGGTGGCATCTAGCGGTGTGCTTGTAAATTGCAACCAACTGAGTAACGCTCTGCTCACTCTGGTAACGACGCTCGCCTCGCTCAGAGGCCATCCTTACCATAATAACACTACTTTAGGAGCAACGGAAGTCAGACGGCAGCTGGTGGTACCACGGTTTTGATCTCTGCAGCTCCCGTTAACGCAGTTTCTCAAGCGTGTCGGGAAACTATGGTGGGCTTCAGGTAATGTAAAACGTGAAAGGTTCTCTCTAGAGCCAGTGTTCGGTTTGTCCGTTCTGGGCTACTGTAGAAACATGGCCGGATTCTGTTCGGAGGATCTGCTATATTTGCTAACGAAAACATAATGATTCTTCTTCGACCCCCCGAAATGTTACACATTGTTCCTTTAAAATGATCTAGAATTTGTGACAATGCAAGGCTCCAGGCAATACATTTTTCAACTTTTAAACTGTTTCCAATTTAATGTCCTGCCACAACATCCTCTTTCTACCAGACATTCCTTATGATTTTCAAAAACATTTCTCGGATTCCTCACATCCTGCAACACGCGGCCTACTCCAGCAGATGGTGAAGCAACCTCATTGGTTACAGACCCATGTTGCCATTTCCACATTCCTGTCCACCTTAGAGACTACAAGCATAGCTACATATGTCCCCGGCAGACTACTGGACCACAGCTGCAGTACAGTATGTACCTGAGTTATGACCATGCAATGAAACACAGACCCAAATGTTATGATGCTCTGGTCCTTTTACCCTGGTTGAATGTAGGACTAGTAGGACTAACTAGTGGACATTAAGTGGCAATGCCAACACTGTTGCTTGCTGAGCTGAACCAGACTAAGGCTGCATTCACACAAGATAAGGTGGTGCGGTGAAAACGCGGGTTATCCCATTAATTTTGAATCGGGGGGTGCTGAAAAAACCCTGCAGCGGCGGAAAAGTAGAAACAGAATCAACCTTTGGAGAAACGCAATCACGCATCACATCAGCGGCGGTCCAGAGCTTTACAACCCAGCCATAAGGGAACAGAAGACAGTAAGCCTCGCAGTTAATGAGCCAATAAAGTGACTCTCCCACAACCGTGCGGCGAAATTGCTTTGAACACATCAAAACACAGGTCCTCCTCCTGTACTGTACACATGCTGCTCTGAAAGTACTTTCCTGACTACCTGCCTGACCCATTTTCCTTGCCTAAGAATTTTGCCTGACCACTTCTATAGTTACAAATTACACATTTATATGCTGAATGTTATAATAAATTGAAAATAAAGGAAATGTAAAGCCAATTCTCAAGCACACATTTTTGCTGTTATGAAAACGTATTTGAATGTGACACACATTAAAGAAGCATGAAGCTCTAATACCTTCTTTTCTATTGTCACTATAAGATCAACTACAGGATTAAACTAATAAGTCATTTATATGAAGTTATGTGAATGTTACCTTTTGGTGTACATTAAGAAGATCAAGCATCCCCTCCATCTTCAATGGCTCCTCTAAAAGCTGCTGCCAGGTGGCCAAGAGACACTTGAGATCCCCTGACATACCATAACCTGAATGGGAAGAAAGGAGAAATGTTAGAAGTATAAACTCAGTATAAACTGTCATACTCGGATGAATTCGATTTAACCTTAGTCAAGTCTGTTTCTTACCCAGTTTAAGGAGGCTTCCATCGGAGAACAAGCTCCTGATGAAGCTAATAGTGTCTGGGTGTTCACAGAATCCGTTGGCACAAAGGTCTAATAAGAAAACCTGGTCCAAAACTGCAAGCTGTATCAGGGCAACTTGCTGAGTTGAGATACAGCCAAACGTGGGCTGCCACTCCATGTCAACTCCTACTATTCCACCCTCCTAAGAAAGGGGTGGATAAGACAGCAGCATAAAATAAATAAATAAAAAATACTGACAATACAGACTTTAAATAGTAACCCAATTTTCCTACGCGTAGACATTTTAATTAATGGTTGATTTTTATGGACACAAAACCTTCTTTGGTTCTCTGTACCTTCAGCACAAAGTTTCGACATCTCTGAAGAGCTTCCGGCGAGTCCACAAAATTAACCTTGTCTTTGGTGAGCGGCACCTGGTAGAACTTCTTACAGTGAGACCGAGATGGTATCCACTGCTCAGTTCTTGCTGAGCCACTCGGACCTATCTGTCTGAGCAGAGGCGACAAATGTGTGCACATTAAAAGGAGATAAGAGTGGGGTGAAAAAAAGCAGCCAATGCAGAATGACAGATAACATTAGAGATACAGAGAAAGACACCAGAGTGACATGCCAGATTGCACTTCAGGGATAAAAACTCGGAGGCTGCAACAATTCCTCTCTTTATAAAAGAAGTACCGCCTGTGCATACCACTGGCCAACTCACTGTAGATCAGGCGGTAGACTCTGCTGCGTATCCCATACCCCACAGGGAAGTCGATTTCTGGGGAGGTTGTATCTCAGTGACCACTGAGAGGCTTTCTGGAGACCGCCGTACTTCACCAACATCTCCACCAAATGGATCTGCAGCTCAAGGTCATCTGCCACGACGTACTATACAGTACATTCATAATAAAATCACTTAAAACACATCCTAAACATCTTATTGATACTAATATATATATATATACATGCAGTACAGTATATCTCTACACACTGTCATCTGCATACACAACTATAACACCTACCTGTACGTGGTCACTCCAGTTCTCCTCTGTCATGCCTTTCTAAAAGAAAATAGAGTACAAAATACAAATAAATAAATACACAATACGTATCATTAATTAATTATTAATGAATTCTGTAACTGGGTAATCTGACTCCAATTTTTTAATGCAGTTGAAATAAAAAACACATTTTGTATTAGTATATCATATTATACAACAGACACTGTCAGTTCTTTCAAGCAGTTCTCATGTTTGACGGTGACAGTAAGACTTTTATTACATCATCTTCTTTGATAGCGAACTCTTGTGAAAATGCCTGCAGTATGTATTTACCGATAAAGTTAGGTGTTGTCATAGTTAATCATATATTTTTTCTCTGGTTCCCACAAGCCTGGGCCAAAAAAGAAATTCTTTAGAAAACCTCTGATGTTGTCATCTGCTCATGTTTTCAGGAACTGAATCTAGCCTTCGTTCCGTAATTCAATTCCACTGAGATCTGTTACCAGCTTTTATTGGCTACAAAGGCAGAATTACAACAATTTTCATCAGTGATTGAAGTTGACATATGTGTAACTAAAACAGAAACAAGAGGGCTGTACATACTTTGGCTTCCCTTATTTTGTAACCTAATAACCTAATAAAATAAATAACTCTAGTAATGCTTTAGTATGTTAAAATGCTGCATTTATCACTGTATCAAAGTTCATACAGCTAATTTAATTTTTAAATGATTTTGTGGTTAAATAACTAGAGCAAAAATCCCATGGGCTATACATATTTCATAGCAGTGTATATGAGCCAGCTAGGCTTGTCTTAACCCGTAGAGATTTAAAAACATTTCTGAGAAAGTCTCCTCATATGCATATCACACTCATTCACAAGTCCCCACTCCTCTTTCACCTACATTTTGTAATTCCTCCCAAGGAATTATAGGTTGACAGGTCATTCAGTGCTTTTAAAGCTAAGAGTATAATCTTGAAATTAAATTAGGACTGCAACTAACGATTATTTTCATTGTTGATTGATCTGTCGATTATTTCTTGATTAATCGATTAGTTGTTTTTGATCTATAAAATGTCAGAAAATTAGTGAAAAATGTTGATCAGTGTTTCCCAAAGCCTAAGATGACGTCCTCAAATGTCTTGTTTTGTCCACAACTCAAAGATATTCAGTTTATTGTTATAAAAGAGTAAAGAAACCAGAAAATAGTCACATTTAAGAAGCTGAAATCAGATAATTGTGACTTTTTTTTTTCTTAAAAAAGTACTCAAACCGATTATCCAAAAATAGTTGGCGATTAATTGAATAGCTGACAACTAATCGATTAATTGTTGCAGTTCTTTATTACATTAAAAAGGCATATAGGTGTAGTATAAAAAAAAAATTAATCTTCAAATTTTCTTTCAACTAAAGGAATCCAAAACTGAACTGCACACCTGATAAAGAAAATTTGAAAAATGTGTATTTTGGACACCACAAAAAGAAAGAACATCTGTCTTCCATCTCAAAAGTATTACTGTGCCATTATTGTCATTAAGCCTACTTGATTACCTGGTATATACTATGATGGTTGAATGAAATAGAAAAGCCTGCTGCATCACTTACCTCCACAAACCTCTTGTACATGAGGTAACGTAATGAGTCCAATCTCCTCTTGTGCAGAGCATTGGGACACAGTCCTGAGTCAAAAAGATGAGATCACAATCATTTCTGCCTGAGGTGCACACACACCCACACACCCATAAATGAACAACTACACACATGCCCAGTCACACACCTTGATCAATGTTGAATTTCTCCACGAGTCTGAAGACATGTTTGGTGAGCATCTTGGGCTGGATCAGGCTCAAGCACTGTTTGGTCAGAGAGAAGCGCGGGAACCGCCTGTGGGAAAAACACACATGCAGACACAACCATATGAGTTCATGCATTCATACATTCATAGGCACACTGACGCCTACATACAGTACATACTTATACATACATGCTTATCTCTTCCACACTGAAGCTGGGGTGGCACCACGAGTCCAGCAATGTGACCAGTCTTTGTTCTAGATGATTGTGGCCTGTGACGAAGGACTCTGCCAATGCCATCTTATTCTGCAAGATTAGTGGTACACACATCTGCAGAAGAAGATCGTAGATGGCAATTTTGTAAGTTTGTTAGAGATTTTAGAGAACCTAAAAGGTACAGTGTGTAACATCTGGTGGAATCTAGCGGTGAGCCCCTCCCGTGTGCGGAAACGTGTAGAAAATCTACGGTGGTCGACGTGAAAATGCAAGTGGCCCTCTCGAGAGCTGTTGTAAGAGTAGCGTACGTCATTTGGAGAAGCAAGAGAGAGAGAGAGCGGCGGCAAATATGTGAGCGAACAAGTGAGCTAATGGAGCAGAAGACAGCGTTAGCTTAGCTTTTAGAATATCAAGTGAATGTTCAGTGGAAGTTGCAGTTTGTGTAGAAATAAATGCTGCAGCTCCTCAAGATAAACAGAGGATACTCGTGTCTTGTTTCGCGGCGGGTGAGTGAAGTGACGGGGTTAACCTCCGGAGCGAGTGACCTTATCGACTCCGGCCCAAGCAAGAAAAGTTAACACAGTGGTTTGTCCGTTCTGGGCTACTGTAGAAACATGGCAGCCTGCTCCGTGAACAGGGCCCACTCCCTATGTAAATATAAACGGCTCATTCTAAGGTAACGAAAACACAACGACTCTTATTTTCAGGTGATTATACACTAAAAAAAAAACATACTCATTAATATTATATTCCATTTCTGTCAATACATAGATCCCCCTTAATGTTACACACTGGTCCTTTAAGTATGCTTATGTATTCACAGCTTATGAATAAGGGTTACACAGACATATCTGCTGAAAATGTTTTGTCTCACCTCCTCCATATCCAGCTCTTTCTGTAAGTTCAGCTTTATGCTGAGCACTGCTGCCTGTGAAAAACAGAAAGTATAAATCAGTGTCAGATTCTTTAGTCTGAAATCTTTCTGGCCTAAAAAAATAATGTTAACATCAATTGAGGAACTTGCCTCTTTGTAGCAGTGAAGAGCCTGCAGACTGATAATGTACGGTCGGAGTACAGCTGGATCCAGGGAATTGAGCTGGTAGATGTTTAAGAGACCATCTACAAAGTTGGACTGGGTATCTGTTAGTAAGCTCAGAGCCCGCTGTTGAAGCGCCATCGCTTGCTGCTCTGAGAGTGAGCTCAGGGTCACCTGATCGAGGGACAAAAACAATATATACAGACAATATCTCAAAAAAGTAGGAAAAAATGATCCTGCTCTATACTGAGATTGAAAACAGTAATTGTTGCTGATACAGAATTTTTCTCATGAGACAACATTGGAACTATTGGAGCTGATCTCACTGTCGTAGAGAAAGTGGGAAAAAGAGTGTGGCCATGAAGGGGGATCATCGGGATGTCAGTGATAAAAAAATGTACAATATACAGGACCACTTTAGATGATCCATAGGCTCCAGTATTCTCTCTTTAGATGCAAGGCACCTCATAAAACTGGCTTTTAACTCACTTACTTCACCCTATAAATTCCCTGGCTACTCAACATGTTGCCATCATGTTTGCAAAAGACAAAAATTGCTTTTCTGTAAATGTGGTTCAAGTAATCTGCCACCGAAGGCACGAGTAGCATTTTTGTATTTCTTTGCCCGTGGCTCAAGTCTGAATTCTGTGAAGTCAATGTTATGGTTTAAATATCCAGGTATGTGCACATATTATCCAGTATGATGCATGTCTTCTGCCAGTTTAAACAAAATGGCAATGTAATACATTTTATATTTGTTATATTAATTATTCAATATGTACACACAAAAAAGTACATGCTCTTTTAGCTACTTATTAAAAAGATACCTGTAACAACCATTGTGTGCAGGTGGCACAAGTGGGTACTTTTTTCTGCCTAGAATGATTTCAACTAAATGGTTTTAAAGCCAAATGCCTTATCATTATGGTATTATTGTTATTATATTAAATCTTTCTAGAGATGGTGCACATTGACATGTACTGCTGAAGGTGAAGCCGGTTAGACTTGCAATGTAGAAGTGCTGAATTGTCCAGAAGTGCAGGTCTAAACTGATGGAACTGCCACTCTGCAGTACATTTCTTTAGTTTAAAAAAAGGTTTGTTTGATAAATCTCGTCTACCTGAGGACGTTCCTTCATCCATGTCTGGAATTCCATGAGGATGTGATTGCCGAGGGTGTGGCTCCGGCCCTTCTGTTTGCCTGGACAGCCCTCCAGGATTGTTAGTAAAGCCTCCAGAGGCTCAGACAGCTTTGAAAATCCCTGGAGGGCTGCCAAATGTAGCTGTAGGGGGGGAGAAAAGGGAGGGAGTAGTGTGAATTAAAACTAAAATGTTTAAGAAGAAAAGGCACATGTATAAAACATTTCAGCTTAATCGTCTTGTTTTTCGTTGGATTAATTAAAAGCTGAACCCTATGTGCATCATTCATATTACAGCCACACAGTATTCATTGACAAATACACACAACCTTTGCAGGCATGTTAAAGGGAATGTCCTTCATTTGTGTGCAAAACGCAGTTGTTTTAGTTTCGAACTAAACTAAACTAAACTTTTACATAATATGATTTGTGTGTAAATTGTGAATTTCTAAAAACATTTTAGTGATTATAGGAGTGAGTTACCCCTTTTGAAATAATAAAAGTCTTTAGAGTGGAGTATTCAAGGATGAACCAACTGTAGAAAATTTTGCAATAAATATTATTAGTAAATGAGCCAAAGTTGTTGTTAAAATGAGGTAAGTGACAAGTGCATTTTTATAATAGCTGAAACACAGTAGCCGGTGAAGACAAACAGCTAACTTCCCTCCCGGGCTTGTGACACATTTTAGGCTTCAGCTAAAGAATGCAAACTCTGGCATTAGAAACTTCCTACACAAGAAAATAATATCTGTGTGAGAATGGCTTGCGCTGCGTCTTAATTTGCAAAACAGATGTCATCCACTCAATATCCTCCTCACACAGATCTCAAGTTCATCCAGTGCAACGCAAATTCCTTCCTTCCTACTGACAGACACTCTGGTTTCCTCATTAACAAACACACAGAGTCACACACACACTGGTGAGCTTCATTTAAACATGCCGGTATCCAAGCTCTCTCTCTCTCTCTCTCTCTCTCTCTCTCTCTCTCTCACGCTCTTGTGTTCCTTCCTGTGCAAGTGCTTCTTGCAGACACACAAAGACTCAATCTCTCTACCTTTGTAAACACATACACACACTCACACTCACACACACACACACACACTCACACACACACACACACACACACTCACACTCACACTCACACTCAATATTGCATGTGTGGAACTGACACGCTGTGAAAGTGACTCTCACCGTCTGCAGATCTTTCCGGTTCCATAGTTCGAAGAGTTGGTCTCTCAGCACGTCAGGGTCAAGACCTGAGGGGATCACACACACGCACGCACACACACGCATAGATGAGATGGGATTTCACTCTGACCTTTGACCTCTGTCAAGCCTTTATAGTTGTTGTTTTTTAACTATATGAGGCACCTGATGGCTTTCTATTCGGCTCTTTTGGGCCTTAAAGTAAAAAGGTTTTTGGAAAATGG
This sequence comes from Sebastes umbrosus, assembly GCF_015220745.1. Taxonomy (NCBI): domain Eukaryota; kingdom Metazoa; phylum Chordata; class Actinopteri; order Perciformes; family Sebastidae; genus Sebastes; species Sebastes umbrosus. The sequence goes on from NC_051287.1 coordinate 18,499,026, forward strand.
AACTTTTGCAAAATCACAAGGCCGTAATTCAATAAAAATAAGAAGAGGCTATGCAGGTGGGTCATTTTGTTGACGATTAAAAACCCATCTAATTTATCTACTAAAGCCTCCAATGACAAGATATTTATTTTTTTCCAGTTACCACAACTACCTGCTTGGACAAATGTTGTTGCCTGGTTATAATGGCCCATTACCCCTGCTATGCAAATAGAAGTTTGGTACAGGAAAAAACGCAATGCTGATTTGCCTTTACTCAGTACTAATTACTGAGCTGGTCATTGTTGTGAAATAAACCCAGACAGGTCTCTCATCGCCCTGAAGGGGTTTATTTCACAACAATGACCTGCTAGCTGTACATTATCCCGCTTATTACACAAAGTAATCAATAATTTGACACAAAAACTGTCCACCAGAGTCTGATATCAGAACTGCGCCCATAGTAACGGTCTCTTATACATAGCACCGGTCTGCTATAAAGAAATAACACACCGTAGAATGCCGGGATTGACCAATCAGAATCGAGTATTCAACAGAGCCGTGTAATAATAAAAGATAAAACTTTGTCTCGAAATAGCCTGTTTTGTATCCAACCTAAATCTTATCTTACAGGTAATGTGATATACTGGAAATATTGTTAGTTAAAACAGGCATAGCCGAGTAGCCATAATGCCAAATATTATTTCTATAACAGGCATAGCAGAGCAGCCATAACATCGGATTAACAGCTGAGGCTGGTTGGATGGTAGAGGAACCCGGCATTAGCTCTGCATTCCAGCTCAATCTGCAGCCAAAATACTCAAGAGGAGACTCTCAGCAGGGCACAGTTTTCTGGAAGGCCGTGGTGAGGAAAAGAGCCCAGAAACAAGAGGAGATGTAAGCATGCATGCACGTTTTGTGTCCGTCTGCCTGTGCGTGTGTTCCACTTAGACTTCCCAAAAGCTCCAGCTCTTTCTCTGTCGCTCATGCTGTGTGGGCTTTACCATACCTGCCCCCTCCGCCCCACCTCCCTCCCTCTTCCCAGGGCTAGTTTTCCTGTTCTCCCCTCCCTCCCTGCAGCAGCCTCTCTCGATTTTGTCTCGGATTTCCCCAGGAAAGGGCTATGCGGTGGTCATGGTGTAAAAAATACAACCTTCCTGATGCACAGCCTGGGAAAGCAGACCAAAAGGCCTCTCCCTCTCTCTGTGTTGGCCTCTTTCTTTACTGCATCTACTCCTGTTCCTGACACTTTTTGTCTCTTTCATGTTGCCTTTTAAACATGAACTTTACCTGCCTGAGAGTCTTTTTTATATATATATTTATCTTCCAGCTGCACCCTCTCTACTTCAGCTTGTTTTTTTCAGTCACTATGCTTCTCTTTTCTTTGAGTCACCCATTTAATCTCACTTCCATGCTCATTATTTATCACTTGTTTCTGAGTTTGCTCTCCTTGTTGGACATTTCTCTGGTATTTGTGTCTCATTTTAAAACAGCAGAGTGAGTCAAAAAAATAATCTCCTCTTTGCCAAAACAAAAACCAGAATCATTTCCACGGTCACTTAAATCATTGGTTCAATCCTGCTTTCATCATCTCAGAAACATTTCAAGGATTAGACCATGTCTTTCTCCAAAAAAATTTGGAAACTGTTATCCACGCCTTCATAACTACTAGATTAGATGACTGTAATTCTTTGCTCTCTGGCATCCGGACTAGGAAACATGACCACATCTCACCGATCCTGGCTTCCTTACACTGGCTACCTGTTGCTTTAAGAATTGATTTTTAAAACATTTCTGATTACTTACAAAGCCTTAAGAGGCCTCGCCCCAAGTTATTTAGCAGATCTATATTACTGCCCTATGTCCCTTCCCGAACTCTGAGATCCTCGGATGCGTCATTCCTTGCGGTTCCAAGGTCCAGATTTATACATAAAGGTGAGAGCCGTTGCAGTCAGGGCACCTAGACTATGGAACGGCCTGCCTGAGGAGATCGGGGCTGTGGACTCTGTCGCGTCTTTGAAATCATTTTTAAAAACTGACTTGTTTAGAATTGCTTTTCTGTGATTTTATTTATGTTTTATGACATTTTAGTTGTTTTACTCTTTGGGTTTTTATGTGTTTAGTTATGGGCTTTTAGTACTTTTCGTTATCCTTGTGTTTTAAATGTGTTCTGTTTTTATTGTAAAGCACTTTGTTACTGTGTTTTGAAAGGTGTTATATAAATAAATATTATTATTATAAGGATTATTACTTGATGCAGCGTTTTTTTTTTTTGTCGTGCCATGCTTTTTGCATGTTCTGGCCCATTCAGTACAAATTATGCATTTTCTACATCAATGCCAGTCACACTCTGATTTTTGTAAATGCATTTCCTACCTGATATAAAAATCTATTTCCAGTTACTTAGAGGTTGCTTGAGAAGTTGCTTTCTAATCCATCTCAATGACTATAATATCTGCTTTTATTTGTGTAGAATATGCTTAACTGTTGCATGCTAATGCAGCACAGGCTTTTAAAATGAACCTACACTTCAGTATATCACCATGGGGCCACAGCTTTGACAGCAACATGACAGCATGCTATGGAAAACGATCAACAGCAAAGTAGACTGGATATGTAGTAAATGGGCTAAGACGTGCAAAAACACTGCAATGGTCCACTGAAAGGTCCTTTAATTTCAAGCGTTTGAATAGCCACAGAGTTTCCTTTGCTGTTCTCCGTGGTCCTCTGCTGTTATACATCCCACTCCAGCCCATTCATCCCACTGACGAACATGCGTACGTGCACGGGGACTCACACAAACACAAACAGCACAACCCACTTCACTTCAGTCTCACTGTTTGTGTGAGGAGAGGTGAGGAGAGGAGAGGAGAGGAGAGGAGAGGAGAGGAGAGGAATGTGGAGCATGTAGCTTCTTTAGAGTCTTGGCTGGCGGATGAATGACAGAGCTGGAGGCTCCCCATTCAATGCAACATAATAGCCTCCGTCATCATCACATACAAATACACGGACACACATACAGTACATGCACTCATTCACCTTTGGGGGGGACGATTGGTTTTCTTTATCATGTTCATTTGAAATATGAGAAAACACTGTATTCACACCAAGTGGATTTTAAAGTAATGAGACACTATCCTAACCTCCCACTCTTACAAAACAATAAAAGTCGCACTTAAATTTCAGGAAAATTAGACAGAGATTACATCTACAGGCAGGTCTAACTGCCTGTTGCCAGGCAGCTGCCAAAATAAAGGAAACACAAAGATCAAGTGTCTAAATGCGGCATTTGGTGTCCACAGCCACCAGAACAGCTTCAGTGTGACTTGGCAGAGGTTGTGCAAGTGGCTCAACTCCACTGGAAGGATGCCACAACATTCTCCTAACAGTACTTCTCTCTTTTTGTGTTTTATTGTAGGAGCTGAAAAAAAAAACCTTTCAACAGGTGCTATGACCGAATCTTGAAAATGAGGAGAGTACAAGCACTTGCAGAATCTGATGCTTGTTAAAGCAGTGTTGGCATGCTATGTTACCTCTCCAGAATTGACTACAACTTGGTTTCTATCCAAATGTGGAATGACACATACCTACAGACTGAAAAAAAGAGTGATGATGATGAGTGATGAGTGATGATGCTGATATCATTGTACACCCCGTGAGCTCCTTGTGTTCAGCAAAATAATGTTGCTAAGAAACGCAAGTAAACAAAGCTACAAATCAAAGATGAGTCAAAGTTAGTGACTACACGGTGGCAAGATGTGTATCTACGCTACAAGAGAGAAAAAACAGTAAATAGTAGGGCTCACCCGAATGCTTCAAAGCGATCTAATCAACCTCCAAATCATGTAACACATAATGTTTTTTATATATATAAGTATGTAATAATAATGTATAAATCCCCAAATAGCCAAAGGAATAAGGAATACTTCCACAATATTATTCATTATTCATATTCAACATGAATTATTATTAGTTATTCTCAGAAGAATGTAGCTGCTTGTTATGTGTAGAGGTCCGTGCGTGTACAGTAGTATGGCAGCGGCGCTCACCCGAAGCTTCGAATATTTATCACCGAAGCTTCGAAGCCCAAAAAATGCTATCGGGACAGCCCTTGTAATTAGTTAGTTAAAATTCTGAATTCCAACTATCAAAAACACTGGGATTTTTTTTCATAATAAAGTACATTTTTAGTTAATCTTAAAATAACAATCAAATAATACAGGACAAAGGAGTGATAACATAGTCACATAGTGGTTTCAGCACAGCAAACTGCTGGCCAACACTTTATCAAACAGGTCTGATATGCTTATAGTGTTGCTTTATTAATTGTTATGTTAAATCCTGGGATAATCAGATTGAACTCATTTTGTTTTCTCCTGACTTATTTTTCACCAAACGTAAAATTGTTTGGATAAAATGTATGTGAATACAAGTACCTTTTATAACACTGTAAAATGTTATGTTACCTTTGGAGTCTGTATACCCATCATGACTCTACATTTAACCCTCATGTGTGTTGTTTCTATACTACATATTGGAAGACAACAGTGTGTTGTAAAACTGTGATACATACCCACTGCCACAGGAGTCGTATGATCCATTTCTGTCCACAGGATGGTGTGCTGCTGTCACTCTATTGAGGAAGGCACACAAAACAACACTGCTTTAAGTAAGACCACAGCAATTGCTCAAATATATTACTATCACAACATGAAAGGAGAGATTATTTTCATAAATGTATTATTAATATTAATATTTCAGAGGCTGTAACAGGCAGTTATGTTGGGCAACAACAACTTTGCAATGTCTTGAATTATGTCACTGTACCAGATAAACAACAACAACAAAAACTGATGCTTGCTGATATTATCATTCCCACACACACACACACACACACACACACACACACACACACACACACAGGTGGGAACAACAGCCTGAGAAAGGGCAAGATGCCAGCTGGCTATGAGACTTGATTTCAGGCTGAGGATGTTTTTTTTTAGGCCTGAAGTCTGGTTGTATCCCCTGAAGGAGCACGTTTTCATGGGATGGAGGAAACAGAGAGGAGAGAGAGGAGAGAGAGAGAGAGAGAGAGACGAGAGAGGGAGAGAAGAGAGAGGAGAGGGAGAGAGGAGAGAGAGAGGGAGAGAGAGAGGAGGGGGAGAGAGGAGAGAGAGATAGAGGTAGAGAGAGGAGAGGTGAGAGAGAAGGTGAGGAGAGAGAGAGGAGAGGAGCGGGAGAGAAAGAGAGAGAGAGAGGGAGAGAGAGAGGTGAGGAGAGAGGAGAGAGAGAGGTGAGGAGAGGTGAGGAGAGAGAGGAGAGAGAGAGACAGGATAGAGAGGAGAGGAGAGAGAGAGGAGAGAGATAGGAGAGAGGAGAGAGATAGGAGAGAGAGAGAGATGAGAGAGGAGAGAAGAGAGAGAGAGAGAGAGAGAGAGGGAGAGAGAAGAGAGGAGAGAGAGGAGAGAGAGAGCAGAGAGAGGGGGGGAGAGGAGAGAGAGGGAGAGAGAAGAGAGGAGAGAGGAGAGAGAGGGCGAGAGAAGAGAAGATGAGAGAGGAGAGGTGAGAGAGGAGGTGAGGAGAGAGAGAGGAGAGGAGCGGGAGAGAAAGAGAGAGAGAGAGGGAGAGAGAGAGGTGAGGAGAGAGGAGAGAGAGAGGTGAGGAGAGAGAGGAGAGGAGAGAGAGAGACAGGATAGAGAGGAGAGGAGAGAGAGAAGAGAGAGATAGGAGAGAGGAGAGAGATAGGAGAGAGAGAGAGATGAGAGAGGAGAGAAGAGAGAGAGGAGAGAGAGAGCAGAGAGAGAGGAGAGAGAGGGCGAGAGAAGAGAAGATGAGAGAGAGGAGAGAAAAGGAGAGAGAGGAGAGAAGAGGAGAGAGAGAGAGGGAGAGAGAAGAGAGGAGAGAGAGGAGAGAGAGGAGAGAGAGTGAGAGAGAGAGAGGAGAGAGAGGGAGAGAGAGGAGAGAGAGAGAGGAGAGAGAGAGGAGAGAGAGGGAGAGAGAGGAGAGAGAGAGGAGAGAGAGGAGAGAGAGGAAAGAGAGAGAGGGAGAGAGGAGAGAGAGAGGGAGAGAGAGGAGAGAAAGGAGAGAGAGAGGAGAGAGAGGAGAGAGAGGAGAGAGAGTGAGAGAGAGAGAGGAGAGAGAGGGAGAGAGAGGAGAGAGAGAGGAGAGAGAGGAGAGAGAGGAAAGAGAGAGAGGGAGAGAGGAGAGAGAGAGGGAGAGAGAGGAGAGAAAGGAGAGAGAGAGGAGAGAGAGGAGAGAGAGGAGAGAGAGAGGAGAGAGAGGGAGAGAGGAGAGAGAGAGAGAGAGGAGAGGGATAGAGGAAGAGGAGAGAGAGAGAGAGGAGAGAGAGAGAGGAGAGAGGGATAGAGGAAGAGGAGAGGGAGAGAGAGGAGAGAGAGAGGGAGAGGAGAGAGAGGAGAGAGGGATAGAGGAAGAGGAGAGGGAGAGAGAGAGAAGAGAGGAGAGAGGAGAGAGAGGAGAGAGGAGAGAGGAGAGAGAGAGAGAGAGGAGAGAGGAGAGAGAGAGAGAGAGGAGAGAGGAGAGAGAGAGAGGAGAGAGAAGAGAGAGAGAGCAGAGAGAGAGAGGAGAGAGAGAGAGAGAGAGAGAGAGGAGAGAGCAGAGAGAGAGAGCAGAGAGAGAGAGGAGAGAGAGAGAGAGGGAGAGAGAGGAGAGAGGGATAGAGGAAGAGGAGAGGGAGAGAGAGAGAGAGAGGAGACACCTGTAGCTAGCTAAAGGTCTTTTGTATTATCTTCTATCTCCACCTAGTGGTGATAAAACACATCACACTTTCTGTTAGCAAAACATTAGCTTGTCTGGCACACACAAATGAAGCTCCCTTTCTCATTTCAGCAGCTGATAATCATAACTACTGTGTGTTTCTGCTGGAAGAGCTCATTAACAAGCCATCACGATGCTGGTAGAGTTGCCAGGGTTACCTATTACTGGTTAGCTCCAGCCTCAGTGCTAGGCTGACATGTTACTCTCCAATTACATTAGACGAATTTATTTATTCGTCAGTGTGTTGACAAGCGACATATACTCAATAAAACACATTTAATGTCACGTTATCGAAGCTAATGGACTCACCATGTGCTTGTTTCTTCACAGTTAGCTTAGCTTTCCTCAGGTAGACTGACGTCACCAGCTAGTTGCATCAGTACAGTTTTAGGGAACAGTGGACCAGTGTGTTATTTGCCCTGCAGCAAACATCCAAGGCAGCCCTTTGCCCTCACAATGTACACAAATCCAGCTTTATTCGCCAGGATTTGCAGATTTTGATCCCTGTATTATGTCATATTTTTGACGGTAAACATCATTATCTACAATGTGAGATATTTGATTGAGGGAGTTTATCAGGAGGGATAAACACACTGTAGGTAAAGTTGCCTGTAATGCTAAATTTAGGGTAAATTAAACCTCGATAGTTTCTTGATCTACGACTCACTGGAGGCTGATCATGCAGGCTCAAAGTGCACTACTGCCATCTTCTGGTCAAGAAACAAGGAGCAGGACACTTTTTTTAAAATTGTATTTTTATGTTCAAATTTTGTATTGGCACAAAAGGTACAATGAAACAGTACAACTATAAAGAAATTAATGTTTTACATGTTTGAAACAGTTTTATCCTATTTCCTAACCCCCCCTGTTCCTCTTTGTAGTGATGGAGATAATGTGGTATACAAGGAAAGTGCGGAAGTGTACACATGGAATTACATTAAATAATCCCAGAGAAGGGAAAACAATTTTTTTTTTAAATAAATAGATGGATAAAAGAAATAACATTAATTATAGTAAATAGATTGGGAAGGAATATGTATACCTACACACACCTACATATACCCGCATACTGTACATATGTATGCATACACACATAAATAATAATAAACCGTACTACATAAACCAAAATAAAAATATGCATTAAAGGAAAGAGTTTAATTGTATTTTTTAAAACATATTTAGTTTTTTTCCCCACATAACCCCGAATAGAATAATTGAATTGAAAATACAGTTTAACCCCCATCCTATCAACATATTTTTATCATACATTGACAACCAGCTGGGGTCCCTGGGGAGTCAAAGAATACTTTAAGAAACAACCATCATAGCAAAATGTTAACTTATTTCTTCTCAAAACATTATCAGTCATGTAATTAATGTAATCTGAAAAAACAAACAAACAGATTATAATCATTTTAGAAAAGCTGCAGTTAATTGGTATATTGTGTATATCTGTATAACGAAAATAGACAGAGCACATGAGGAAATCTGTGCCTTCTGTGTCTGTTAAAACTAAAAAAAAATCATTGTGGCCACATCTACAGATAAAACATTAACGGTATTAATAGGGCCCTGATTTATTTAATAATGACCGATCCAAATCAATCCATATTCTAACAGTTTATCTTTTTATTATATTGTGAATTTTTACTCAATTTTTCTTCCTACACTTAACTACAGAGTTAGACTGTGTCCCTTCCTTACAGAACAATTAACTGTGAGTTCTGACACAAAATCATAATTTATTCTATTTTATTTTTAGCGTACTTTTAGTTTATTTATTAGTGCTCTTAATTATTAATTAATATAGTATATATATATATATATAGTTTTCACCAATTGTTTTGCACTGAATTTCTGAGTGGTGGATGTAAGAAACACAATTTCTTTTTTATGTGGAGCATAAAAATGACAAATAAAGGAATCTTGAATCTTGAATAATATTTCTGTAATGTGCTTCTTACTGTAGCTAATGTAATGCTGGTTTACGTTGCAACTCTGTATGATAAATCAGATGAGCAGCAAAATCAGGAAACAGATTCTCCTGCACTGGCGACAAATAAAAGATACTTGTTACTTTATAGATTTATATATTAAGATATATATATATATATATATATATATATAACCAAACAAACTTTTACCCTTGACTTGCAAAACTCTCGCAACTCGGTTGAGGTTGCTTTAGGTTAGGAGACTGTAGTGTAGCTGTGCACTTCAATACCCATACTACCATACTATTTAGTATGCCAGAAAAATATTTAGTATGTCCCAATACATAGTATGTCAAATGCAGTTTGCCAAAAATACCAGTATGTCGTCCTCCCTCATCTGGTCGCATTTTGCATTATGCAAGTCAGCATGCTTTTCTGGCTATTCTGACCTACAATCCTCTGCACAGCGGATATATGAAGAAAAGGGTCACAGTTCAAGGCGCAATGTTATGATGAAGTAGTATGTCCCAATTGTATGGATAATGCATGCAACAGTACATGATTTGTTAGGGCAATACGTACTAAAATTAAAAAGAAAAAGTATGCAATTTGGAACACAGCGTTTGTTAGGATAGGTCGTTGGGGAGTGAGTCTTTTCGCAAATCTAGGGTAACCATCCAGACATGCATGGAAGACGTTTGCCTTCAGAGCTTTCTGCCAGAAAGTTTATTTCAACCCAAACCATTATCTTTTCCTTAACCTAACCAAGTAGGTTTGTTGCCTAAACCTAAAGATATTTCTGGCGAAAAGGACTTTGAGGAGCTGAAAAAGGAGCATGTCCAGATTATTGTTCATTTGTGTGTGTATTTATGGAAGCCTGGAAGCAACTGCATCAGCAGAAACTGAAGGACTAATAACAGTAACAAACTACAAAACACCAGACAGAGTTATGACTTGTTTTATTGGTGATCTGTTGTGATATAACTTCACATATTCTGTGGGTGCTGAGACAAAATCATGTTTTTTCACTGGGCCTTATGTGATGCTGGTTCACGTTGCATCTCACTTGCTTTTTGCCTTCAGGAGCTCTTCGTCTGTAAAAGAGCAAAATACATTAAATGTTTTTTTTTTATCATGTAAGTGTAGATTTGGTGTGTTTTTTATTGTGTTTAATCATATCTTTTATCATCTCACCGTCATCCATCACCCCGCAGTACTCATCACACTCTGATTTGGTGTAGAACTTGTTGGCGTTGCCCTGGCAGAATCCCACCTTGTAGGGCACGCACAGACCGGCGCTGGAGTCAAAGGCCCAGACGGGTGGCTGGCCTGTGCAGGGTAGGGCCGCCATGGGCAGACGGCACACAGCTGGGGAGACAGAACAGAGGAGTGTTGATATTTTCATATATTTCCAGGGTTGTCCTTTTTATTTTTCACAGCTAACACCTGAGGGAAAAAGGATACAATTACGGCTGTGAAAGTTAACGCGATAACAACGTGTTAACGCAAATTCGTTTTAATGCCATTAATTGACAATGACAATATTTGTCATTGTTTTGTGTCGTTTCCAATAATAAATATAAACATACATTTGCATAAAGCAGCATATTTGTCCACTTCCATGTTGATAAGAGTATTAAATATTTGACAAATCTCCCTTTAAGGTACATTTTGAACAGATAAAAAAAAGGTGTGATTAAGTATTTTAATCGATTGACAGCCCTGGATAAAATGCAAACCGCACGAAAGGAAATATTGCTCTGACACAGAATAAACTGGCTATGGGAAGAAATATTGATGTATTTTATAATCATCCCATATGCAGATATTTCGTATTTCAGTCCTCACCCTCAGTGCGACATCTCTGCAGACACTCTCTCTCAGTTTCAAAGTTGTTCTGGTTGCCCACACACCCTCCGTAATTGAAGAGTTCACAGCTCATTGAAGAGGAGTTGTAGTAGTAACGCTGGTGAATCCCAAAACATGGTCCTGTTTCAGGTGCTGTATGACAGGACTCTACATGGAGAGAGATATAGCACAAGGAAGGATAAAAAAAAACATTAGTTGCAACATCAGAATGAGATTCTTCCATTCAACACACATCCATTTCCATGAATGTGCTATGCTATCGAAGCGTATCAAAGTTATTCAACTGAGTAAGCTGATCACTTACCGGTTCCATTGAAAAGCGGTGTATCATCACCAGAACCCTCAGCGTCTACAGGAGCCAAAGAAGGCACCACGTCTCTCTTCTTCCTCTGTATCAGCCACAGACAGTTTTAGATACAAATAACCCCAAATATTCTGCTTAAATGCGTTTCAAAATTCTTTGAGACAGCAACACAACTCAAAACTACATTGTAGTTGCAGCATTTCATTATAATAGTAAAATAACAGATGTCTTGTAAAGCAACATCATTGTCCACATTAACGCACTGTGCCAATTTTTACAATGAGTAATTGTATTTACTACATGCAGAATGTGTGCATTCTGGTGCTAATACATATGTAGTTTTGCTTGATACTCCAACTCCAACTACTGCTAATTAATGAGCTATTTCTTTGAGTTAAAGCAGAATAATAAAACAAGAAATAAAATATATTTAGTATTATATATATTATATTATATATATATTATATATTTAATTTGTATTGAACTTGTTGAACTATGTTCAAATGAAAATATAATCCAAATATACATGATAAGACTATTCAGGTTAGATTAAAGCTGCAGTAGGCAGAATGTTTTTGGCATCATTGGGCAAAAAATCCATAATAACCTTTCAGCATATTGTAATTCAAGTGTTCTGACAGAAAACTAGATTTCTGCACCTCCTCATGGCTCTGTTTTCAGACTTTAAAAAGTCTAGCCTGTGACGGGAGACTTCGGCCAATCACAGGTCATTTCAGAAAGAGAGCGTTCCTATTGGCTGTTCATTCAACGGAGGCAGCTGTCAATCCCCCGCGAACTCTGATCAAACAATCAAACTAGGGAGCGCTGATCATATATGAATTAATATTCTGTTAATGTCTATTTCTCGCCTCTAATGTTTTCAGAAAAAGTCCTGTAGTGTACTGTTTAGCTGTAAAATGAGAGAATTTGCTCCTGCTGGTGGGCGGTGCTTGGTATTTCCTCAACTGATCTCAACATGGTTGCCTGGTCACAAATGTTCTCATTTTACAGCTAAACAGTACACTACAAGATGATTCTGAAAACATTTTATAGGCATTACAGTCACAGATAATTGATTCATATTTGATCAGCGCTGCCTAGTTTGACCATTTTTTTCAGATTACCTGACTCATGCACTACTGTCAGGATATAGTGACCGTTTTATAAAAATAACAGTTTTAAATCATATTTGCTCCAATTCTACGTACTGCAGCTTTAATTAAATATATTTAGAGTACCTGAGGCTCAGGCTGAACAGTCGCTTCCACCACCACCTCTCCAGGAATACAGTCACCTGCAAAGATTATAAATGAAAACATATAATTTAGAAACCCATGCACTTTACAGCCAAACAATGTACTCTTTTAATGTCTGTTGTATTTTGATTGTGCTCATGTTATATGTTTGTATGCTGCAAAAAATATTTTGTCTTGTAGGACAATACATTTTATGAAGAGAGATGGTAATAACATCCCTCAAATATCGTCTGAATGTTTCATATTTACAGGTCTGTGCAAGTATATGTGATAATCTGTTTTGTACCTTTGTTCTGCTTAATGATGATAGTGTTATCAGCCATTCCCTGTTCTCTGACAAGTGTTTTGAAGTCGTCCAACACAGTGTCTCTCACAGCCATAGTTCGACCTGAAGAGGACAGAGTAATTCAGATGAAGCAGATGAAAACTAAAACTTTAACATGGTGTTAAGGGTTTGAATATAATTTATTCATGTCCAATAAGATGATCTATTATACATAAACGAGAGGGGAAATCCTAATTCTTGAATCAAATAAATAGTATCTAATACTTGAGATGTTAAAATGTATCCAGGCTACTGAAAAAAACAAAAACAAATATACATGGTTTGGTTCACTTTTTGGTTTTATCAACAAATTTAAAGCTGAAATGAATAAATATATAGTGTTCCAGAGCATCTAGTGTCCACTTACTGTAAAGCTTAACTGAGGTGCTCTTATCCCCTGCTGTTTTCTGTTTGCTCATTATCACTATCGCATACTCATCGTAGTTTGTGTGAACCACGTAGGCATCCACGTCTGCCCCCCACTCTGTGGAAAGGACAGGGAGAGATAATAACATCTGTAAAAACTTCATGGACAACTGAATAGAGAGCTGTATCACTGCAGGACTATACAGAGGGAGACGTACGTGCAACATGGTAGGAGAATCGTCCTGGTGTGGTGGTCAAATCATAGTCCCCAGAGATCTCCTTACATGTTCCTTTTCTGCACATACACAAAAAACAAGAAATTTTGATATAAACTCTACCACAACAGTTTATATCTAAATCTGACTGGAGTGTCTTCTGTGCAGAATATATCAAATATCTATAAGAAACAGACTGAACTGTCACCTTTAAATGTTTACCAGTTTAGAAGAAGTACTCAGACCTTTTAGTTCAGTAAAAGTAGCAATACCACAGTGTAGAAATGATCTGCTACAAGTATAAGGTCTGCATTCAAAATTGTACTCAAGTAAAAGTACATAAGTATTAGCAAAGTTAGCGTGATAATAACGCGTCAACGCAAATTCGTTTTAACGCCATTTAACGCATTACCGTAACTTGCGATTTTTAGTTTTTTGTGTTGTTAACTGATTTCCAATAATAAATATATACATACATTTGCATAAAGCAAGTATAGTTGCCCACTCCCATGTTGATAAGAGTATTAAATACTTGACGAATTCTCACTTTAAGGTACATTTTGAACAGATAACAATGTGTGATTAATTGCAATTAACTATGGACAATCATGTGATTAATCACAATTAAACATTTTAATCAATTGACAGCACTAGTTACTATGAAAATATACTCATAGTACCAACAGTAAAAATACTCAGTAGATGCAGAATGACCCATTTCAGAATAATATATACAGTATTTATTGAATCATAATTATTAATGTATGATTTTAACCATTTTACATACTGTCCAATTACTTAATCTATACGAGTTCATCGGATTGTAGTAGTTGATTGTATTTGGTATTAATAATATGAATCTAAAATGTAACACATAACTAAAACTGACAAATAAAAGTAGTAAAGTAAAATATTACCCACTGAAATAATTAGGTAAAGTACAAGTACCTCAAAATTGTACTTAACTACTTGAGTAACTGTACTTAATTACTTTCCGCAACTGGAATTTACACTTTGGATATTGCACTGAAATATTGCTGGACCAAAACACTGTCAGGATTAGCTAACGTGTGTCCATTATGATTTAAATAATATATAATATATGCCTTTGTTAATTACATATACATGTTTTCACCTTGATATCTCATATCTCATCTTGGATTAACCAAATTCCTAAAATGTTTTTAAGGATGAAAATGTTTAGAGGCAGCCAAGTTTAAGGCGTATTAAAAAGGATAATTGGTTGAATTTTCCATAAAAGTTGTATACGGGTAGGCCTATGCTATATTTTAATCGATATAAAAGTATTTTCTTATTGTTTCCAACTCTCAAAAACATGTATTTTGATACATTTTCTTGTGCATTAGTGTGTTTGTGTGTAAATGTGTGATGCATGCACTTCTTACAAACCTGAGTACACTTCGAGTCATCTTGACTTTTCCTTCAGTGGTGCTGCTCTGCAGAACCAGTTTACCGATGGCAGCATCTCCCCTATTACGCTGCATATAGGGACATGTACTCGCCACGGCAACATCATGCCATGTTCCCAAAAACTGTAAGAAAGAGGTATCGTAACATTATATTTGACTAAAGTAATACACATAAAACCTATAACTAAAATAGGAAGGCTACTGTTGGTTCAGACCAAAACCATAAAAAAATATTTTATCTCACTTTAAAAAAACAAAAAAAACACAAAGTGCTATAAAAATAAAATAAAGATTCCACAAAATGTAGAAAAAGAATGTGCTGCGTGTCTTAACTTCTCATTACACTCAACACTTGAGAGAGGTACTAATAAAGGACACCCACTCAGTCATCTGTAGTTTACTAGAGATATCAAGCCTGGGCGAGGGAGCTTATTAAAATAGATCTCACAATAAAAAGCTTCAGGGCACAAAATCTCCCTTTACGCAGACGATGCAATACTTACTTATGTGTTCTTAATGTACTTATACTTGACATTTCCAGTTTGTAACTGCTTTCCTGCTTTAACGTTTTTAACATTTCATGTATAAATATAACAGGAGGTTTTATCTTCTATTGAAAATTTTTAGGTCATTAATATGAGAGTTCCCACTGCCTGCTGGAGGAAAACGTTCATCCCTAAAATATTAAGTATTAATCAAGTAACAGACAGGAAAGGGTGGAAAAAAGAACTGGTCTGTAGGACTCACCCGGGACAAATCGAAGTTCTCCTGCGTGGGGTAGAGGGGGTCTGGGAGTACAGGGACCCCTTGAATGGTCGAGGACCACCCTAAGACCAGCAGGGAAACGAGAACCATTGCTTTCTGCATCCTATCAGCCTGCCTGTCTACTCGTCTCTGAGAGCACTGATGACTGAAGCACTGAAACCCAGGAAAGAGCCACCTCTTCACTGTTTCTTACACCCCCTCTCAACTCAACAAAAGGGGACAGGGCATTGACCTGTGTTTTGTGTACTGTGTATGCACTCAATCCCAGAGCCAAGTAAAAAACAAACAAGTAAAAGAGCAAAGTTCTGCTTCTCTGTCTCTCTCTTTGTGCTCTGACTTGCCTAGGTAGCTGAACACTTTGGACTTCAGAGTTTTGGCAACATCAACAAATCAATATATGTTGCATGATCTGAGAAACTAAAGAGTAACATTTTCAACCAATCGATCAATACTTTATTGCCATGTCAACACAGTTGATAGGCTCAGTGCATCAAAAGCAGAAACAGTTATCACATTTATACATTCAAACATAGTACATACTATGATAAAATGATAAAGCTTATCAGCTTTGTTCTGCTATCTATCTACTTTTAAAGTGCTTGTTGGCTGATGCTAGTGTCGGAGTTCAAGTGTCAGCCTCGGGATATGTGCTATTCCTGAAGCGAGATGTCCTACACCTGTTCTTTCATCACCTTTTTCAGAATCAGAATCAGAATCAGAATGGTGTTTATTGCCAGGTGTTAGAGGTATACACTAGGAATTTTCTTTGGCATTATTGGTGCGAGACAAACTGTATAATAACAAAAGAATAGATAAAAACAAAAGAATAGATAAAAACGTTAGAATAAAATAATAAAAATGTACAATTTACAAATTACAAATAAGCTATAAGAATATTTTGAATGAAAGAACAGCAATTCTGTCAACTACTGAGCGCCTCGGATTTTACAACACTGTTGGATGGACTGAGAAGTTATGTATTCACATTTTACAGGTATATAGTTTTAACCCCTAGTGGCATTGCATTTTCTCCTCCAGCCTCAAGAGCAATTGCCCATTTTGCATTAGAAGGACCCACAGCAGCGTGCCCTCCATGAACAATTAAGACATAGATAATCAAAGACGATTTATCATTTGGAGTTAGAATGTTAACTTTAAAGGTGCTAAACGCAAGATTGGGAGCATTTCTATTGCCTCTGCAAGGCTCTCAACATGGCGTCAGCTCAGCCAGCGGCTTGCAGCTAACGGTGCTAACAGCACAAAGAGTGAAAACAAAGGCAAAAGTGCTGACAGATCTAACAGTGTTAACCTCAGGGGGAGCCAGAGGGTGGGTCCTACGCTTCCGCGACGACGCCATTGGTCGGGACTGCGTTATCAGCTGTAACCGCCGTATGAGAGCAGTGCAGAGTGGCGGCCGTGATCTAGCTAGTTGGGCACACTCACATGCACTAAAAGGCACGTGTGGCCGGCCCGGCGATGTCAACAAAGCACAGAGAATCTCGGATTACAACACACAGAGGGAGAGCGACTTCATTCACTGCTCATCTTTACATAGTTAATACTTGTTTGATGTTATATTAATGCTCTTGAGAGAACCTGTAAAAAATAGATAAAGACAATATATTATTCGGAGTTAGAATGTTAACTTTAACCAACTGATTTAAATAATAAATATTGCTCCCAACTACATATTTTATCACAAGGAGGGAGATGAAATTAAAATTCTTACTGGTCCCTGATAAGCAATAAAGCACTAAGGACTCATTTTGCATTTTCTTTTTTTAGTTTATTTTCTTTTTAAAAATTTGTGGTTTAGACAAACATGTCTCAACGGTATTTTAAAACATTGCAGTATAAGATATACAGTACGGATTTCAGTACTCTGAGATGCATTGCAGATAAACACTGAATCACTTTATTTGCAAAGCGCCTACATTACAAATTAATTTTGACAAATCAAGCATTTCATGCACATGAAAACACATTACTATAGTAACATATGGCATTCATACAGTAAGTGCTGTATCCATAGGAAGTCAGTATTAACAAAACAGTGTTGTTTTATCCATTGAGGAAAATATTTTTCACACATTATAATCTGGCTTGTGTGATGATCCTCCTCTTCAGGTATTCCACATGGTCTGTCACCCTGTAACAGCAAACAAACATTTATTAATATGCTAAAATTTAACATAAATACAATATGTGTCATATGTTTATATCTGTATGCACACAGCTGCATACTTTAGAGTGTGTGTGAGGATGTGAAATAAAAAGGCCTGAGGTGAAAATGCCAAATGTCTTTTTCAATTTTCAACATTTCTCTCCCCTGTTTTCCTGTCATCTGTCTATTGTTACTGTCCAATAAAGGAAAATAATACAGAAAGAAATAGCATAAAATGTCAATGACATTGAATATACTACAGTCCCATGGGCTGTGACCTGTGAGAGCCTGAGTGAGTGTATAATTAAACATTGATCAGTGTTTAAGTAATGTAAACTTTAAGCAATGAGTCTCTTGTTGTCCTCACCTGGTCAAACATTACCAGTGTCCTCCTCTTGTGCAGGAACCACCGGTGGCACCGTATTTCTTTTCCAACTCTAGGGAACAAAAATCTGAATGACACACATACAAGGTACAAATACAAATACAGATCTGTGGTTTTAGTATGCAAATTTAATTTCAGCGTGGTGTGAAGCACGTACCTGAGGCTGAGCAGTGACGGGCTGTGTCACCTGCTCACCTGGAACACATTCACCTGGAAAGACAATAAGGTGGAGAGGGGGGGTTTCTGTCTTCCATGTAGACAACATTTGTCTCTGTCTCATGTTTTTAGGGAGGACCAGGTCCCCATCAGTAGTGTGCGTCACCTTTATTCTGATTCATGATGATAGCGTCATCATTCACTCCATGTTGTCTGACCAGCGTTTTGAAGTCATCCAGCACAGCAGCCCCCACACTCAAAGTTCGACCTGAAGAGGACAGCATGACCATTACACAGACTGATTCATATATTGAATGAAAACAGCAGATTAGACTGTTGTCAGGCTATTAAATAGGCGATATCAATCGCTATAAGCCCCATAGATGTGGGCCAATAGGGGCCTACTACACCGACTAGTAGATTTAATCATCTATTCACATTGTAGATCACCGAAAGAAGGTATAAAAGAACACGTGTAGTAACAGGAGCAGAAGTGGAAGTCAGGTGTTGTAGTATGTGTGAAACTCCATATGGGATGGAGATCAGGGACAATGGATGGGACACAGGATTTTCACCCAAGAGACCAGAGTTTGCATCCCGTGTGAAACCAATAACATGTAGTTGTCTTTGTGTTCGTAGTTATTTTAACCGAAAACACAATGTTTTTCCCTAAACTTACCTAGTGGTTTTTTTTCGCCTTAACATAGAAGTTGTAGTTTTGTTGCCTAAACCTAAAGAAGTTGTAGTTTTGTTACCTAAACCTCAAGAAGTTATAGTTTTGTTACCTAAACATAAAGAAGTTGTAGTTTTGTTGCCTAAACCTCGTTTTGTTTGTGTTCAAAGGGTAACGTTTCATTCAGTTTTACAACGTGTTAGAACGTGTTGCTTTTATGCTTCACTTTCACTTTTACAATGTATTAGGCATAGTAGGCCCCTACTGACCCACATCTATGGAGCTTATAGCGACTGATAACACCTATTTAATGGCCTGATAACAGTCAAATCGGGTGCAGCAAAACACATTCATACAAAAAGGACAACAAAGTAACATACTGATAGATGCATTTCTCACTCACTATAAAGCTTGAGCTTGGTGGTTTTATTTCCTGATGGTTTCTCGGTGCTCAGCTGAAGCATCACCGCGTACTCATCATACCTGGAACGAACCACGAAGGAATCAACGTCTGCTCCGAACCCTGCAGAAAGGAAAGTGTCCGCAATGCATTGCATGACAGATTTAGTTGTTAATGTGGTGTGAAAGGCATGAACTGAAAAAATCTGATTTAAAAAAAGGGATGGGGAGAGGAAGGAAGCTGGAGAAACATACTTGCAACATGGTGGAAGAATCGTCCTGGAGTGCTGGTCAGACTATAATTGGTGGTCATCTGCTTACATGAACCATTCCTACATGCAGGCACACACATGCAAACACAGCACAGGTTACACTGAATGAACTTTCCTAGTACTTTAAACTACTAGAATACATACAAGTCTGACCTGAAACTAGCGGCCATCCTTGTGAAGTTGCCCTCAGAGGCAACATGCTTCAGCTCCAGTGCAACAATTACGGGATATCCCCTCTTGTGCTGCATGTAATGAGGACAAGTAGAAACCACTGCCACCTCATACCACCTCCCCATGAACTGCAAGGAAAGAAATATACAGCAAAGCATTGCACATGACAAAAATATGCAGTGGGGAGAAGGGAAAAATAAGATGAAGATTTTTTTTATCTTTGAATGAAATAATAAAATCTGTATTTCAGCCTACTCACCCGGCTCAGATCAAAGTTCTCTTCTGTGAGGATAAGAGGTTCAGGGACCACTTGCAGGAACCAGGCCAAGCCCAGGACCAGCAGAAACGTCAGACTCACCGCGCTACGCATCATGTCAGCCCCTCTGGGTCAAACTGACCTACTCGGTTTGGATTTTGTAAACTACCTCCCACAACGCTACAAGAAACACAAAACTAAAAGAGCAAAGTTCGGATTGTCTCTTCTATCTCGTCTTTGTGTGTGTTTGCGTGATTGTGTGCAACCCGTATAATCAGTGATGAATCACTGGACTTCAGAATCTGAAGCTAAAACAAACAACCAATCAATACATGTTAAGAGCTGATAATCAGTAGGGAAAAGGCCGGATTGATGTCAGCCACAGAGTCTTTTTAGAAACTACCACAGGGGGGCACCAACGCCAATATTTTCCTGATTCTACACATAGTGGCTTTAACATGATTTCTCACAGGATGATTATCATGTGTGCGTTAGAGGCTGTATGATATCAGGTTACATAGCCAGCTTTAATATTAACTAGCACTAGGTGGCACATCAGAGAGCTATGATAATCTGGTTCACAGCAGATGTTGTGCAGCGATGTGTTGCATCTGCCCCCTGGTGTTCATATGCGCGCTATACCACTTCACATGGAAGTACAAACTGTAGATTAACACACTCAAACATGCACTTGCACTCCGCCTGGAGGTAAATAGTTTATTTAACTATGTAAACACTATGAAACTGCACAATTGTATTTATTTATTTATTATTATTAGTTATTGTTAGTAGTATTATTTATGTTATTATTTGTAATTATTTAGATTATATTTAGGTGGTTAACATTTAAAACTCAGAATTTAATTCAATTAAACTGCCTGATGAGTAAAGAAGGTGTTTGGTGATGAGAAAAAAAATAAATTATTTAAATAGCCTGGAGGTTAATATAGTTTATTTAACTATATCAAAACTTTGAAACAGCACAATTTTATTTTGTATTATTTATTTAGATTATATTCAGGTGGTTGACATTTAAAACTTTGAATTCAATTTATCTAAACTGCCTGCTCAGTAAATCAAAAGTTTGGTGATTAGAAAATAAAAGAAAAAAGAAATGATTTAAATAGCCTGGAGGTAAATATTGTTTATTTAACTATGTCAACACTGTGAAACAGTAAACAATTTTATTTATTTATTTTGATTATACTCAGCTGGTTAACATTTAAAACATCAAATTTAAGTCAACTAAATTGCCTGATCAGTAAATAAAAAGTTTGGTAATTAGAAAAAAAAGAAAAAAGAAATGATTTTTAGGAGGTTAATATTGTTTATTTAACTATGTCAGCGCAGCAGAACTATGCAAATAATGTAAAACACTACATAAAAGAGAATGATGTATACATTTCATCAGCAATATTTGCTATTTGTCATCTTTGTAGCCAGAATGATGATGTTTGCTGAGAGAGAGTTCTTTGAAGTACTTCAGAGTAAATGCTGGGAAAAGGTGAACTGGCGACCACAGAGCATCAGAATAAGCATGCCACCATCAGGTACATCAGGGAACCTACAGAGAGTAACAGAAACTAATTTACACTGAAGATTTGTTGCACAGAAGTCACTCACACATCCGAATGTACAAGTAACTCCCCTGGTTTTCACATTTCCAAAATAAAAGGGGGAAAAAAAAAACTCACCTAACGTCCAGTTCTTGATGCAGGGCAATTTTCTGTTGGTCAGAAAACATAAAGGGAAACTTCAGTGTCATTTAACTGCATTGTATACGTGTAGATGTGTCTATGTGTGTGTATTCCCTCTGCTTTACCTGCTGCTGGTGGAGTCAGAATAGAGTCTCTGGGGAAACCCTGGGACAAGGCAAAAGCCTTAAACTTATTAACGACATCATGTCTGACCGTTTGAGAGCGACCTGCGAACAGAGACACATACAGAGAGTGATGACTCTGCAGCTCACGTGTGTTCATGTAATGTAAAAAATATGCATGTGTCTCTCACCGTAAAGCGCCACCTGTGTGTACTCTCTGTTAAAAACCTTGTGTTTGAGAACCACAGCGTAATCAGTGTAGTTTGTGTCCACCACTGTGATGTCCTTCACCATGTTATGTCCTGACAGAAAACACAACGCAGAAGAAGTGAGGGGACAAAACTTCCTGTCGTTCAGTATTAAATATGAACTTAACCAGAGAATTATGAGAATGACTGGAAATTCATGTGGGTTACATTATGATGCTCTCTGTAGAATAATTAGTAAAAATCTGTAGAGTAAAAGAAACTACAATTTGGATGACTTGACTTTTGGCACAAATTACAAGAGATTTGAAACAAAGAGGATCTATATGAGATAGATAAAACTGGATGTAGTATACCAAAGGCAGCCATATTAAAATATACTATATATGAATGAAAATATGTCAAAATAATACATATTTACATTACATTATACAATTTATGCCCTGCAGAGTGACAACAATAAAAAAAATATGAATGAATGTAGTATGGAAATAAAACAAGATGTGCATGTATTTTAAATATTATTACAAATTTACAGCACAAATACAGGACTTATAATTACGTCAATATAATGTTAGATAATACAACACAAATAAAAAAATATTCAACAATTATAATAAATGTTATATATAACAAAATCGTTATTAAAAGGAAAATCTGAATCTGAAAAGTGCACCAAAAAAACATGGAAATGCATACAAATGTATCACATAAACTAAACAAAAACACTCTCAAAACATACATATTTATATTTAAATATCGTATTTCTGCTTTGCTTTTATTTCCGTTCTTGCACTCTATATGAAACACACATTTTAAGGACACACATGGTAATTCTGGTCATTTTATTGTCACATGTTCCATACACCGTCCAATCATCTCTCGCAATAGGCGGTCCATATAAACATTTGCCGCTCATTCAGTCTGCATACACAACGCTGAGCTCTGCATCCTCGCCGCTATTTGCAGAGACACACCGCCAAACTAAAATGCATATTGACTGAAGTATTTGTCACATGTCTTGTCTGGGCTCTGTGGCTTTTATCCGTGTGCTTGCTGTTGTGTTTTTTTGCTCATACTGTTGCAGATCCAGAATTCGGTTTTGTTCTGCTGCTGCGGGCGCTCAGTGAGTGCCAGTCAAATATTTACATTGTAATTGAGTAAAGTCACAGAGCTTCCTTGAAATCCCTTCTATTCTCTCTTGTGAAGGTGATGAATCAGATTATTAGACTTACGTGCGCTGAAGTAGGTGAACTGTCCAGCCACAGTGGTCTTCTCATAGTTGTACACCTTTCTCACACAACCATAAGGTCTGAAACACACACACAGAGGAAACAGTGTCTTTATCTCTGCTAAACTTCACTCCATACATCCCCCTGTTTCCTTCTCTTCTTTGACTATCACATACACTTTTGTCGCCACCCATTGAACAAACATGTCCCGCGCAAACAGACTCACGTGACGTCCCACATCGTGAGGTTAACATTGCCGTTTGCCAGTGCTGTGACGATGCCCTGGGAGGCCTTCAGTTTGTCTCTGAAGGGGGTGAAATGTGGAGAGTCATAGGCCAGGCCCACCCGGTACCATCTCCCTGCAAACTAAACACACACACAGGCACACAAAAATTAAAGGTAAATACAAATGATCTTGAGTTTCTGACTGTTAATTTCACTTTAACTACACCTGTGCATACATTTTTATTAGGGCTGTCAAAGTTGACGTGATAATTAACGCAAATTCGTTTTAACGCCGCTAATTTCTTGAACACATAACTTGCGATTTTTAGGTTGTAACGGGCTCAGTTTTAAAGCTAGAGTGATATGAATCATATGAAACTAGAAAACCTAAGGGAGCCATTGGTACCAACCATGTCATACTAGCTCGTCACGAAGGAGGTTAGATTAACGCTCCAAACGGAAACAATCAAACTTAAAAGAATGACCATTTTCAAAAGTGGTCGCTTGACCTCTGACCTCAAGATATGTGAATGAAAATGGGTTCTATGGGTACCCTCAAGTCTCCCCTTTACAGATATGCCCACTTTATGACATGCAGTTTTGGGAAAGTCATAGTCAAGTCAGCACACTGACAGCTGTTGGGCTTGAGTTTGCCATGTTATGATTTGAGACCCTGTGAGGGTTTCTGGATAATATTTGTCATTGTTTTGTGTTGTTAATTGATTTCCAATACTACATTTATACATACATTTGCATAAAGCAAGCATATTTGCCCACTCCCATGTTGATAAGAGTATTACATACTTGACAAATCTCCCTTTAAGGTACATTTTGAACAGATAAAAAATGTATGATTAATTTGCGATTAAATCGTGATTAAATATTTGAACCGATTGACAGCCCTAATTTTTTATATATGTATGTAAATGTATAAATCAATCTCTCAGTACTTCCTGACTTCCCTTCCTTGTTTGAGGCCCAATGGTTCCTACGAAAGACATTTCAGTAAACTTACTTAAAGTAAATAGCGCTTGGGGACTATTTTCAGCTGCGCTAGTGAGTATTTAAGGAAGCAGTAAGGTGTATATTTGGGACTGACTCAAAATAAACTACAGTCCCCATGTTTATCATAATGACGGAACATGTCACACAGTGCAACTATGAAGCTCATCTATATGTTTTTAATTTTCAGAACGAAATAGAGGTCTATGACACAGAGGAGTACAGGCAATACTTGTTAGTGGGATCAATTCAATGATGGTTTTGGTCTTTTGTATGAAATTTGTTGTTAGTAATATGAACAGACTTGTCCTTTAATATGCAGTGCAACTTGTTTTTTCTAGTCAGTAAGCCATCATTTGTCACCAAGCATATAGGCATGGGGGAAAAGAAATTATTTACATTTCAAGGTTGTTTTTTTTATGCATACATGCATTTCCAGTGGGGAAAAAAAGTGAGCTATATTTGTACCACATTGCACACGCTGCTGCTAACCACAGAATTCCCTCACATCTGTACATAGATCCTTTAAAACACTGACTGGATGGAGGGAGTGTGAATGTTAACTAACATGACAGAGGTTGCATTCTGCTTTATGTAAGTGATAAACTAGTTTTTTAAAAATCTGCTGCTGCATTTTCTCTTCTAGGCTTTGTAGATAAAGAATAGACAAAAGAAGAAACCATATAGCGATAGTTTCTGGCTGGTATAGTTTACATTAACCCACAATATGGAACAATCTATTTAAAATGCTTCTGGGATAAATCCAGTTTCAATTCAGCCAAAGGAAACAAATGAAGAAGACATTTCTCATGATGTGTTTACCATGGGAAATGACAAGCTGACCTTTCTTGACCTCTCGTGTGTGAGGAAAATAAGGATTCACAAATGTATTAATCAGAACAATTTGTGCTGAGGCGGCCAGACTTAAACCCATTATTTGTTTGTTTTGGGTCACTGACTCAAAGTTTGATCATACACAATCCCTCTCATCGTCACACACACACACACACACACAGAACACAGCGTTCCCAGTGGAGTCACTTGATAAACAACAAATGACGGGAGCAGAACCTTTTGAACTTAACAAATTAAACTGATTCAACCACATTAATACTTCAAAACAAACATTATAAAAAGCCGGATATGTGTGTGTGTGTCTATCTCACCAGCTGCAGGTTGAAATCTCTCTGCGGCTTCACGTCCGCGTCCACCATCATCACGCACGACATCACCATGACAACGGCGACAGCCACAGTGGTCCTCATGGCTGCGTTGGGGAAAGGAAGGAAGCGGCGAGGCGGATGGGATGAAACTTTGAGAGAGGGTATCTGACCCGAGCCTAAAGGGAACTGTAGGCAGTCAGACAGACAGACAGGTACAGAGTGGCAAAGCCTGTGGCAATGTTTGCTTTTCTCCTGATCCACCCACCGGGTTGTCAGCCAATCATCGCCGGGGATCAGGGAACAGTGGCCAAGTGTTAAGGATGTGTGGCTCCAAAAAAAAAAAACGACTTAGAACTCACTTCCCTGTACTGTAGGTGCAGTAATAAATCATGCTTGTGGTTTCTTACGGTATAATCAGCTGAGGCTCATGTGCTGGCCTCACAAGCTGCAGACACACTGGTTTCACAAGACTTCATCCCACATTGATTGAACAAAGAGGAAACTTCATCTTGCATCTAAGCCCCAACACTTGGTGGCAGATGTTCAAATCATTTACTTAAGAAAAAGTAGCACTACCACACTATAAAAACACTCAATTACGAGTTAAGGTTCTGCACTCAGAAGTTTAGTAAAAGAACAGAGAAGTATTCGCACAACAAAAAGTGAAATGATTCATTATGCAGAGTGGCTCCTGTCAGTGTTACATTTTTGCATATAGAATCTTAGTCTGTACTGTAACTATAGCTGTTAAATACAGTACTTTTCCACCGCTGCCGAGAAGAATGATGTCTAAACTCTTGGCTTGAATTGAAGTTTGATATTTGCATATAAAACAGGACAAGTTTGCACAACTACAGTATGAAATGTTACTCATTAAAAATCACTCATGTCACGACAAGAGAAACTAGTCATACCGCTCTGCAAAAGAGGCTCATTATGAAACTCCTTTTCATCACACTCCTCCATTCCTGTATTTCTGTCTTGATAGGTTCACTGCCAGTCTTGGCTGCGTTGTCCCAAAAAGCACAAATGAGTAATGATAAATTGCACAAAAAGGCATGGACTAACACGTTCACAGTGCATGGTAAAGCTAAACTATAAAAACAGATTAGTAATGTAGAAACTTTAAGATCTAATTTGCATTTCTGAGGTCAGATTTAGTAGCTTGACATTGCAAAAATTGATTCAATGAATGTCATACACCCAAACAGCAGATCTCAGGAATCTTTTTTCAAGATATTGAGCTCCTCTCTGATGCACCGGCATATGAAATATTGGATGTAAAAGTCTCTTTTTTTCCTGATTTGATACAGTAGAAAATTAAATACATGTATGTGAAATTAGTGCATGTAAACTTGAAGGAATAGTTTGGTTGTTAGACTGTAAAGGGGTCATTAATACTTTTTGTAATGACAGTTATACGACTGTATGAACCTAATTGAATTGTTTTTAATCCCAAAAAATTTGCGTACATTTTACCGGGAAGTTATTTTACAGGAAACTGTCCTAGTGTGACCTAAAGTGAACTGCTTAACCCAATGTTTGGTACATTGAACACAGCGTTTTCAGGGCGAATGGCCGTGCTGTTAGTGTTGAAACTAGTGTTGAACTGCTGCCAGCATGTTTTAGGTTTTTAACAGTCAAAATCTGTCTGGATTAACTAAAAAACATCAAATTATGAAATCTGCGCGATCCCAACAAAGCGTTACAACAATAAGAGCCTAAAGTGAACAATTTAAATAGTTTTTTATTAATAATGATTTTTTTTCCATTTGCAACACTGCTTTTATCTCATTTTCTTGAAATGCATGATATACACAGCTATAGCCTTCAGTGGACAAGAGGACATCAGTGTGTGTGTGTGTGTATGTGTCTCACACACACACAGTACACCTCACAGACCTCCCCTACACACTCCGCACAAGCCCAGAGCTGCCGTCTGTGCAATTGGACAACAAAATAAAATAATAAAAAAATCTTTCACACACCCGGGCAGACATGTACAAACTCGTTTCTTTCTCTAGCAATGCTCCTGAGGACCGCGACAGGGGAGAACAGACAAACAAAAAGTGCAAAAAGCTGTGTGAGGAAATGTTGATCAGAGGCATGAGGGACAGCGAGACCAGAGACACAGAAAGGTTATTCATTCAGCCAGGGTTTTCTGGATCACGGTATATGGCCTGCCTGGTGTGTAATGTCATGATCTCAACATTATAAACTCAACTGTGACCTTAGAGGTGACTTGTTCTTTCATGTTTTACAGTATCTTGATAGTATGAGCTGGGAAGACTGGTGACAGTTCGATGCCTCTGAGGCTTTCTCACAACATTGTTCACTTTTGCATAAACTTATATTCACATCGCAGACTAACTACATTTTTAGTTTTAGTGTATTAGGGGGCTGGCATTAAATGTGTTTAATCTGTCTAATAATGCTGTAAAATATGCAGAGGACCTGGAGAATGGTAATTTGTCTCTAAATGAAATTTAAAGGTCTCATTGATAACATTTTATGTCGACGAATATTTAAAAACAAGTATGGCTTTTCCTGAAAAAAATAATAATATGATGGCGGGACCAAAATGAATGTTTTGTTTATCACTGTGGAAGATATCTGACGCTTGGTTACCACTTCTAACAAGGCCTGTGAGCCAATAGTAAAACGACGTTGGTATCACGTGGTACCTCCAGTGTGGAAAAAACGGATAAATGCCTGAGATTGACGTTAAGTGTCTGGCAACGACTTGTTGTGAAGTGAATGCAATGGAACGGGGGGAGGGAGAATGCAACGTCTAGTGGCTGAATGTTATCAGTGTTATCAATAGCACCATTAAATAATAATACCAATAACAGGCCAATTCAAACATTTGAATCTTGTTTTTCAAATATATCATATATGGTTTCATTTTCACCAATATATTTCTATCTACAGTAGTTTTAAGTTGTAGTCATTTGGTCCTTTTCATTAGTCGTCCCAAAGACTGCATGATAAAATCACTGCATGGAAACTTGTCTGAGAAAGGACACAGCGCCCCCCTCTGGTCCAAACAGGCACCTCAAAACCCACAGAGCCCTCAGGACTTCAGCTGACTTATCTGGTATTCTGTTTACTTTTCATTACAATATTCATTAGCTGTGAAATGGCAAATTGGCTCCTGGTCAACATCTATTACTACATTATACTCCAGAAAAGGTTGCTGCTCCCTGGCTGGTTTCCTAGTGCCTTTTATAAGAAAGGTAGAAAAACACAAGTGCCATTCGATTGTCTTACACTCATGCATGATTCCTGTTTTTTTTTTTGTTTTGTTTTTTCTCCAAATCACAAAAGCTATGATTTCACGCAAAGAAAACAAAAAGCAAACACATATAGCAGTGAAACAATCAAAGTATAATTAACAGTTGCTTCAAAAAAATAATAATTTAAACTCATTTAAAAAAAAAAAAAAAAAAAAAGAAGTGGGAAATGGAAACATCTTATTCTGAGTGCTCTGCTTTGGGGACTGTTTGGTCAGGGTTGAAAACCCTCAGCCACAAGCATCATAACAGCCAAAGTGTGTTCCCTTTAGATACGTAAAATCACACGTTACTTTACAACATCATCGTCATTGGTCGCTCGCTTGCTTTTTTCAGACATTCATGAGAACGTTTCACACTCATCATTAAAGAATAAATACAAGTGAGAGACTCTTTGAACCACAGAGGAAGCAGGGATGAATCTCAATTTCTGTCAAACGGCTTTGTTGGTCTTTTCCCCCCCTTAACAAATAGGGAAATGATAGGTGAGTGCTGATCACTGCAGCAGACTGCAGCCATCACGGTGTGTCAGTCAGTCAGTGCAAAATACAAACTAAGCAAAGCCGTTTAAACGTGTAGAGAATCAGTCTGCACGGAGAAGAAAGTAGCCGCAATATAACTCATGAAGAATAATAATAAGTCCTCTACAATACAGCCAGTGACACAACCAGCCAGCCTGGCTGTACTGTAGACGACTCGGGATGTGGTCGGTTGCAAAAGTAGGACAAAAAGTCACAGGGCAATGGCAGACTATGCACGACACACATCGGCAAAAGAATATTTGAGAGCAGTTTTGAGTGTGTAGTTGGAGCTTTATGTCACCAGACCTCTTGAGGAATCTAAGAAAAAAATCCCTCCATCAACCAAATTAGGAAATGTATTCCAACTACCGTTTCTACCATTGTCTGAACATGGAGGCTTGGTACCCGACAGAGAAAGAGAGGATCAAACGGAGGTGCCAGCTCGAAGAGAGAGGGAGAAGAAAGAGGGAAGAGGGTTAGAGATGGATGAATGGAAAGGATTGGGGGGGTGGTTGGCAGACAGATGTTAAAGGCGTAAAGTATGCAAATGAAAACTTGGGCGAATAATATCTATAAGACAACCCAAGAAACAAGCAAGTAAAGAAGAAGAAGTCTTGGAGACATTACAGTTTGGACTGAAGACTGATGGCAGCCTCGCAAAAATTTGGATATCAACACAACCTCTTCCTGCACCTGGCAGGGTCGCTGGACTGCCATGTATTATTAGCAGAAGATTTTCAGAATAAAAGCACAAGCTCAGATGATTTAGGCCAGCTTTGCGAGGCTGCTATGACAGGGAACTTTATGACAGATAAATGATATTATGGTAGACAGAAGCTGAGTGAAACAAGTCCAACGTAAGGAAGCATATGAGATACTATGTGAGGGCCAGGGCCTGTGAATCTGGGAGGTGAACTCACAGTAAGGCACAGTGCTCTGCTTGCGTGGTTGATGATGCTCATTCATGCTGCTACAACCTCTGATGACGGCTACCGCAAACAACAGACAAAACATCGATGACAAAAGCACATTTTCCTCTTCTACCGTTTCCCATTTCGACACAACCCCCCCCCCCGCCCTCCGTGACAATGTCCCCCACTCCCCGCCTTTATATCTTTGGATCTTTCGGCTCTCTTGAATCTGGCAGAACATCCGTCTTGAGCACCAGGAATATTATTGAAAAAAGTCCTCGCTGACCAGGCGATTTGGTGCTTCTTCTGTCTTCAGTCAAGTCCTCTTCATATGTTTTAGAAGAATATACACGGTCTACCTTTTAGGACCAAACCTGCACAATACAGCCACACAAACATACCGCATGTCATGGAAACAGCCCTGTGTGTATTTAGCCCAGGGTTGAATCAGTCAGATCACTTCACTTTGTGTTCCAGCAGCTGATATAAAACGCATACTGTGGCTTCTTATTTCGAGGATTTGGATCCACGTGAAGCAAAAACAACCCGAAACATTTGCACTATAACATAAAAGAGAAAGATTTTACAACAACATAAATTACTAAAACTTTCATATTATCTTAAATATGTAAACAAACACTACAACTTAAATATATTTGGTGTGGTGCAGACATATTTAAATACAAAGCTTTCGTTTTACATCAGCTCTCGTGTGGTGTGGCCGATTATTGCACTGCAAACGCTGGAGCCCTATTGCACTTTAGTGGATCTTTCAGCTTCAACCACTGGTCTAATTGAACATCTGTAACCGTGGGTTACATGTTAAAGGCTTTCCAACATCCTTATGTTGTTCCCTTTGTTTTGTTTTTTAAAAAAAGGGTGTCCTTTCCTCATTTTCATCTCAAGCTCTGCAGAGCGAGGGTGGAAATGAAGACAAGGAGACCAGAGAGGTGCCGGAAACTGTTTTATAAAGTTAACCTCAGATAGAGGAAAGCTGTAGATGTCACACAGGTTTGTCATCGATGGCTAATTGCGCAGGTGAAGTCGACGGTAGAGTCTTTCACGTAAAACAGTCTCGCTGACGAAGCCGAGAGACAGTTTAGGTCCTCATAGGTCCCTCTGTTGTCCCACACACACTTTTTTTTGTACTGAATCCATGTTCCTTCTCAGCATCCTTTTAAAGTCTGTGGATATCTGTTGTTTAAAGTTTTTGCATTCCGGATGCCAGGTAACCTGTACGTCCGCATCTCTCACAGTTGTGTTCCCTCAGCAACACGTGTGGTTTGACAGACCAGGATGGACAGGATTCTTGTGGCTATGAAGGGTTGGTTTCAAGTTACCAAATAGTTACTAGGTTTGTGCCTCTCTCTGTGTTTGCTGAGGTAGCGAGAGGAGTTGCTGGGGATGGATGGAGTGGTGCTGTGTGTTTGTGTGTGTGTGTGTGTGGAGTGCATGAGTCTGCTTTTAGGGATTTTTAAAGAGCAAAGTGGTTTTGGGATACAATGTGTGTGTAAATGTGTTGGCATTCGAGTATGGGTGCGAGGAGTGTGTATGGCTATTACTTTATATGTATTTCATTAAGGGGAGAAGGCTCTGCATTCTGCTATCCTGGTCACACAATATTGTCTTCTTTTCTGTATCTGTATGTGTGTGTGTGTCTGCATGTACATGTGTAGATGTAGTGGTCAGCCTGCTCATCACAATTTGTTTTTCCCTGACAGTATGGAGTGGTAAAGCTCCTCGTCCAGCTGCACATAACACCCTCTTCTGGAATCCAGGAAGTACAGTCTATCTGGCACCGCAGTGGGGTCGAAGTTGTCCCGGCGCAAGTCCGTCTTCTGAAACTTAAACGTTCCTGAGAAAGAGAGAGAGAGATTATTTAGATATTTCATTTTGCCAATTAAGCTGTTGTTCACAAACCATAGTTCGTTTGTCTAGTCAGAATCAGAGTGAAATTTATACTTTTGGTTTATTTTTTAATCTGGTTCGGTTTCACAGAGCACAAATCAAAAGCAAAATTATCTTTTTCATCTCGAGAGCTGCCACTTCTATGCAGGGAATCGCGGACTTTGATATATTGCTGTTGAAGTTTTTTCACTTTGACTCGGCACTGATCTACTGTGAGCACGAATCCCTTCTCCTCCAGTTTATCATGAATGACTTTATAAACGTCACTGTTTTTGTGGACTTTACTTCACATATTCTGTGTGTTCTCTTCAGCCCAGATGTCAAGCAAACACCGGACTTCTGCAGGCAGAAGTCCTGTGTCTAACCTGTCGTTTACCTGTGTCCATCTCAACAAATATCCGCACAGGCAGCCTGTGTTTTGATTCGCTTGGAAACGGTCCGAGACCACCTCTCGCAAGCGGTCTCGGACCAGTTGTTTTGTTCCACACCATAGCATGATTATTGCGTTCACAATCGCCCGTACGAACCACACCAGAGTTTGTTTAAAACGGACTAAATGTTGGCTTGTGAAGCGCCTGAAGAATTAAAATTAATTGCAACCGTTTTGATTAATTAATCATTTGAGTAATTTTCCAAGCAGAAAACATTTTCTGGTTTCAGCTTCTTAAATGAGAGGACTTGCTGCTTTTTTCTCTGAAAAATATTACTATTACTATCGTTTGTATTATATCTGTAATACAAATATTTGTTTTTTTTTGGACAGATGGCCTGATAAAGCTGATCAGGATGCCTCATGGGTGCCTTCCTTTGGAGAAGGACCAGAAAATGGAAGAATGGATGGACATTGTACTTTGAATCTTCAATGGAACCATAGACTGTACATAAGAAGTGGACGCAGTCACCGTGACGTCACCCATTGGTTTGTGGAATGCCGTTTTGAAGCCTTGCGTTTGGCATTTTGGCCATTTTTTTGGAACCGGAAGTGACATGAGAGGGTGGAGCTAATTCCAACCGAAACACTGAATAAGACATTTTTAGGTGACCAAACTCTCATGAACTGAAAACACACTGTGAAAGGGTTAAATTTGTAAGACGAAAATACGGACAACTCCCAGACTGGACAACGCCGTGGTAGAGACCTGTCAATCACAAGTTAACCGCGCCCTAAAGCATAACCTGCTTTATGATCTATTTGACTCTCAATGGGACCATAATGTACTAAATGAACATCATGCTGTATTGAAGAAGACTTGAAACTAGTGATTGAGACCATAAACTCATGTTTACAATGTTTACTGAGGGACTAAATCAAGTATGAAGTAGGCTCATTTTCTCATAGATTTCTATACAATCAGACTTCTTTTTGCAACCAGAGGAGTCGCCCCCTGCTGGCTTTTCAGACCCAGAAGGTTTGAGGTCTTCAGAGACCCTTCAAAACCAGTTGTATTTTATTCCAAAT
Source organism: Sebastes umbrosus (assembly GCF_015220745.1). Classification (NCBI taxonomy): domain Eukaryota; kingdom Metazoa; phylum Chordata; class Actinopteri; order Perciformes; family Sebastidae; genus Sebastes; species Sebastes umbrosus. The sequence goes on from NC_051287.1 coordinate 18,532,458, forward strand.
TGCACAGCTTCTGAAAAATCTCAGCTTTTGATTGATTCTTTTACACAAACGGCAGGGAACAGAGCATCTTACCTGTCTTGTTGACCTCCTTAAGGAAGCGGAGGAATACAGGTCTGGCGTACGGAGGGAGTGCTTTCTCCATGTCCTTCACAAACTTCTCCAGGTCAGTGGTGTGAGACGGATCGGCGATGGCAGCCATTCCAGCCTTTCCCTCTGCTCCTGTGCGCACAGAAAACGGGCATGTCAGAGGATAAATTCTGTGGACTACTGAAGTTTGAGGTCAGACAGATGCTTGTGTTTGTGCAACGAGGCCATGAATGCTGTGCAGAATCCTCCTTGTGACTTTACACAGTATCTCACTTCCCCTTAGACACTGCTAGTACTGGAAGAGACACTTCTGAAGGCCTCTATTGACTGTATTAGTATTTTGTTTTTTTTTAAATTTAGTAACAACACTAATTGGAATATCTGTTAGTTTGTGTGTTAGTATTATTTCTTTTGTGGCAGTGTGTCTTTCATACAGTATGTTGTTTGTTGTGATCTGTCTGACTGGTTTTGGGGATTAATAAAAGTTATCTGATAATATCTAACATGTAATCTAATCACAGTGGCTGGAAAGTGGCGTCTGTGATTTTGTCTCTGCAGAGCCTCAACTACAGCTCAGCTTTATATGTAATGACATTTCAAAATGGTCTAATTCATTTCATGTCACAATAAATCACGAGTAAGCCCAGATACTGCAGCTGTGATAACTATAGCACAGTATGATTCTTGTGAAATATCTGTTCAGTATTCCATCTGTCTCTCTATATACTATACGCACTGCAGTGACCTATTTTAAAGACACGCACAGGCAGCAGACGTGTTGTTTGTGCCCACTCTTGCACGGCCCCAAACCAAAACAACAGCTTTCTTTGGACGCATATTGAGGAGAATCTCAAATAAAAGGACAAATATTCAAGCATGTAAATTGACAGATTTTTTTACCTGGTACTTCTACTCCATAGACGACTACGTCTTTCATGTCTAGCAGCCTGCTGAGAGTTCCCTCCACCTCGGTCGTCGAGACGTTCTCTCCTTTCCAGCGGAAAGTGTCTCCTGTGCGGTCCTTGAAGAACATGCTACCGCAATCATCCATGATCAACACGTCACCTGGTGAGAGGAGGAGAGGGCGACGGATCATATTAATTTAGCCGGTCAGCATGGAATACAGTGAATAACTCAATATATGTGTATGTGAGTGACTCTAACCAGAGAGATAGGCGGTGTCTCCCTTCTTGAAGACACTTTGAGCAATCTTCTTGCTGGTTGCTGATTGGTTGACATAGCCGTCGAACCTCCGAAGAGGGTCGTTCTGAATGATCCTGCCAACAAGCTGCCCAGGTTCACCTAGAGAGAGAGAGAGAGAGAGAGCAGAAGAGTTTCTGAATATATAACTGGCAATTGTTATAGCAATTACTATTTTCCACACACAAAGTGGATTGTTTGAGCTCCATCAGGGGTTTCAGAAATAGTGTCTGCGCATGTCTGTATGTCTACAACACTTACATGATAAACACAATGCTGTGCAATCATTTAGAGGGAGTTTGTTGAAGCGTTGTTGTGAGTCTGTTAACCTATGAGCTGAGTGTTCAACCCACTTGCAAAGCCAGTAACTTTTGATGTACAAATTTACAGAAAACAACTGCAGTATGCCCATTGTGTCTCGTGATTAGGGCCGCACAATTAATATCGAATATTAATCGGGATCACGATTTTGCCTTCCCACACTTAAATGAATGTGATCGACTGCGATATTGACGTTTAAAATGCGTGCTCCGCTCGCAAAACTCAGCTGAATATCAAATCAGGCGCTACCTAAACTAATAGCCAGCCACCAGGGGTTGATCGACATGTTTTGGCTTCACTTTTGGTGAGCTGTCGTGCCGCTGCGCATGCATCCTACAGAGGCAGCCTGTGAAAAACTTTCATGAATGTTGCGGCTGCTAGCAGACGGGCAAAACAAAAAATGCACTGAATTCAGGTGAAGATTAATTATGATTAATATGGCAGACTAGTCAGCCAGCAGGATGACAAGAAGTGGGTCAACCATGCTATGCAGTTTGCAACAACAGCTACGGGGATTTCCATGGGACTACTTGTGTTTTTAATTTCTCAAATTTAGGGCTGCACAATTAGCCGAATATTAATCGCAATGATGATTTTGGCTTCCCACAATTAAATAAACATGATCGACTGCGATACTGATGTTTAAAATGTGTGCTCCGCTCATAGAAAACTCCACAGCATATCAAATCAAGCGCTTCCTAAACAACGTGATCTTACAGAAATACATGAAATGAACACCCGCCAGCAGGTATAGTACACAATGTATACAGTATAGGGTACGGTATATCATGTAGAGCAGTTGGGCAAAACAAAAATGTGTGCACTGAATTCAGGTGAAGAAAAACCTTATTTTAAGTCTTATTTTAACATATAGGGCTATTTCCTTTACTTAAATATTCTTTATTTATAAGGACAATCAAATTAATCAACATCTCTGTACATGTGCCAGTCTTAGCTAGCAGGCTAGTTTTATTATCGCCAGTGTTCAAAGTCAAATGTGTACAAGAATCACTCCTGCCACAAGTACAGACTACGTGTCCAGTTTTAATTCACTGATAATCAAATATATGATGTGGGTGGGAGTATATGAGCAGCTGCGTGCGCTCCTCAACACCTCCACTCTGTACGTACCTTAAAACTTACCAAAAGTGAACATTTAATATGTGTATATAGAGTAAACCTACCAGGTTTACAGGGAATACAGACGCCATCAGGTCCCCTAATGAGCTCCATGGTCTCCTCATCAACCCTCACCAGTCTGATTGGGTAGATGTAGGGCAGAATCTGACTGTTGAAGCCACATGCTCCAACCTACAGCACAGACATAATAAATATTAACAGAGCAGACCGGTTGTAACCAGCCAGGGCTTAACATGACGAGGATTTCTAGAGCAGTACAGAAAAGAAAACGCCTCGGAACATAATGTGAAATTCTCTCAGGTGAAAGGGCTTGAGTGGGTGGTGGTAGTCTTAAGGAGTTCAGAAGAAGGTATTTCAGGTATTTGTACATTCCCACCTTGTTATCGAAGTTGCCCAGGCTGCAGTTGCACTCTGTGGCTCCGTAGAACTCTGCGATCTGTGGGATATTGAAGCGATTCATGAACTCCACCCATATGGACTGGCGCAGGCCGTTGCCCAGCGCCATGCGCACCCGATGTTGTTTCTCCATGTCCCGAACTGGCTGGTTCAGCAGGTATCGGCAGATCTCACCAATGTACTGTACAATCTGGAGGAGAAAGGGGCAGAAAACAAAAAATAGTTTAGTGAAGATACAGAACAGAGATAAGAATAGACTAATTACTGGTGCTTACAATAATGAAAAAGGGATTTAGAAGAGATTAACTGGGAAATATCATTAAATCTTGAGATTATTTTTTTAAAGAAAAAGACATCTTTTGAGCAACACTGTGAGATCGTGGTGTGCTACTCTGCCCACCTAATGTACATTATTGCTTACAGTGCAGTTGTATTTGGCACAGTCGTCCCAGAAACGTGAGGCGGAGAACTTCTTTCTGATGACTACAGTCATGCCGTGGATTAAACACTGGCCCACTCCCACAATGTTACCTGTGGTAAAAATAAATGAATGAAAGGATGCAACCTGGAAACATACAAAGACATAGAATTTAACATGCAACTTGTGCACCATTTTCTGTCAGCAGAAGAAGTCAAGAACACTGAGACTAAATGTGTGCCAGAAAAGACACTCATTCAAAAATGCAGGTGAACTTTAGCAACTCTTTTTTGACGCCAATTGGCTTTATCCACTATCTAAGTCTGGATGATGTTTCAAGCTAAGTTCACTAAAGCCCCATTTCCACTGCAGGAAATTTCCCCCAGAACCAGGAACCTTTTGAGGAGCTCATTGCGTTTCGATCGCAGGGACCAGGGTCTAAATTAAGTTCTGGGGACATTTTACAGGGTCTTTTTACTCCCCCCAAAAGGCCATGGTCGGGGTAGTACGTTCTGAAAGTACCGGAACGGGGTGGAGTTTGCAGAGATGCCAGTTGCTGATTGGTCAAACACAGACACAGCGCCGCTGCTTCAACTGTACTGCCTCATTCATAATAAAAAAGAAGTACTCTAGGATCTATTTAGGACCCTTTTAGGATGAGGGAAGAGGATTTCTCTTTGTTTGATAACATTAAAAGTAAAGTTGGGCTTTGCTGTCGACTTCCTGACTCATTTAAAAAAAGAAAAACAGAGAGAAAGAGAGAGAGAGAGGGAGATCCTTGCTGGAAACCTGGCTCAAGATGAACATTATAAGGAACTTAGCAGACTGAAGGAAACAAGAACAGATGGATTTCATGACATGAGGAAAAGTTGCAGATTGTAACTTTAATTATTACTATAGTTCTAGTTTTACCTGCAGAGTGGTAGAGCGGAAGGCAATCATACAACACATCATCTGGAGTCATCTTAAAACCGTAATATACCAAGGCTGCCATGCGATAGTACCTGAAAACCAAGAGAAGAAAGTAAAATAAGCCAAAACAAAACCCACCAAGTTTTATGAAGTTCTCTTCCATTTCTCTTCTAACAGTATTTAAAGCTACACTTGAAAGCGACGTGGATCAACAAAGAGAGCAGCTGCAGAATTCCTTTGTGTCTGTTAGTTAGCTGCACGGCTCCTTCCTACCTGCTGTGCACAACAATAGCAGCTTTAGGCATCCCAGTGGTTCCTGACGTGTAGATGTAGAACAGGCGATCTGAAACAGACAGCAGGGTGAGAGTGAGTGAGATAACATGCATGTCAACAACTAAATGTGCTGTGACTGCTCCGTCATGTTTAAATGTGTGCCTCTTTTTGACAGAAACATTTTTGCTGAAAGCTCACTTCTGATTAGCTGCGCAGGAGTGTAAATGCTTGGCTTTGATACTTCATTACAGGCCTATTCACAGTTTTGATTGCAAGCTCATTTTGACTAAGTTACAGTATTGAAGTATAGAGGCAGAATAAAGCAGAATCCCATATTAAAGATTGTAAAATTATACTATTAAAGGGACTGTATGTACGTTTTTACATGTATAAACGTTTTTTAATAGTTTTTTATTGCCAATGTGTGAACACGTTGTAACCTAACCTAAAAAATTAGACCTTCCGCAACTTTCTGGGTTTCCTCTATCAGCCTGTAGACGGCTTTTAATGTGAAGAATGCGTGCCGTTTTTTCAGGAAATTACAACGGATGTGACGTCATGTGCGCACGTGAGTTAGGCTTGTCGTGGTAGTCAGTGTTACCAGTGTTACACGGTGGTCTGGTACACACCGATTACATTACGTGCCCACCGCCCCCACCGTCACTTTGCTTTTTTTACAGAAATAAAAACCCATTTAGTTCATTCATACAAACTGAAGTGAACGTGTCTGCTCCGTACAGAGTCTCAGCTCAGAGTAGCAGGTGTCAGGTTTCACATGGGATGAAAGAGAGTTGACAGTCAGAGAAATGGCGGAGGATATGGTGTCGAAGCGAAAAGCAAACGCGCCTATTTGGCAATATTTCAGATTTAAACCCATTGCTATAAGGGACCCATAACGTTAATGAGGTAATCGCCGCGAGGAGGACGGAGCGGTCACAGCCGGTGTGCGCGGTGCAGCGGCGTCAGGTGGAAACCTGCAGTCTCGCAGCGAAAAGCTCTACCGGAGAGGCCAGACACACAGCCAGCCACCCGACGGTAAAGATCAAAGTAAGCTCGCTATACATATTGACCATCATCTTTTCTTGTAAAATGTCTGGTGTAATCCATTAACACCGGTGTTGTCACAAGTTTATTAACCGGTGGGAAAATGTCCTCACCGTCACATCCCTAACGTGAGTGCCTTTACTCTCTTCAGCTCCGCTACAGGGCTTAGAGTGTGCAACCATAGCTAACCTACGGTTAGAAATGGAGTCTGCTAACGGCAACAAACGACCAGCCCCCACCGCAACTCAGACTCCAACACAAACTCCACAGAAGCACAAAAAAAACAAGTCATATCTAGTGAAGCCCGTCTTGCAAAACAGGAATGTGTCGATGTCCAAGAAAAACTAACGGCCGGGCCTTTGATTCATGGAGTGACCTTCGTTCGGTAAGCTGAAATGACTGCCAGGCATGTGAAATATAGAAGGATGTTGTGGTTTTAGCTGTCAATCATGTTCAGTCTTGTGTCGCCTCGCTGTTTTAACTGATGCTCGCTCGCATCTACGTAGTGCGAGCACAAGCGTGAACAACAAGTCGCTGACCATCCTTAACGGCCACAGTTGTCACTGTTAACAAGCAATTACTGATTCTTACATAGAGCCCCTTTAAGTCCCTTTTTTTTCTCAAGGATATGTGTGATGTGTAAGCAATGTGGTCTAGTGGTCTTTGAATTGCCCTGTTGTTGAAATGTGCTATACAAATAAAGCTGCCTTGCCTTGCCTTGCCTAGTGGTTACGCAGCAAGATCCTGTTTACACCCAAACTCTTGCACCCATATATATACAGATTTGCTCTAGATCCAGTTGAGAGGTCCCACTGCTTCACAATGAACAACAATTGTGTTTGGATTATGCTTTCCTGCTCACAACTGATTTTATCTATAATAAATTCAAACCACTGCTTAACAGAAGAAATATGCTTTTGAGCTCCGGTGTACTGCTGGCTATGCGCTGCCTAAATTCATATACAAACTTCAAACCCTTTCACCGTGTTGTTTGGCATAATCAGTCGAGCGGGTGCCAAGTTTTGCCAAATGCGAACACGGACAAAGGTCACAGGTTTTATTGCTGCAGCCGCCTGTGTGGCTATCAGCGATTAGATATGATGTTCAAGAGCAAAAAGGACTCCATTCATTGTTTTGACTAAAGAGCTCACCGATTAGCTCTGTGGAAAGAATGAAACATGTGAAATGCTTTAGATATTCTATCTAGCTATTTTGTCTTTATGTGAACCGAGGTACAGATTGTAAAGCCCTCAAATGTGTGACACAAATACAAGTTACGTGACTTGATGTTGTATGTCAATATTACAGATTCATTTCGTTCTCCCTTTAACCCATATACTGTATATGTGTTGCCTTAGAAACAAGCAACCCATGTGATCTCTGGTGATTAATCATCAGTAATTCCCAATAACTATTAAAAAAGAGGGGCGAATTCTGGTTGTTTTTACTTCATAAAAATATAATGAATTAATGTTTCTGTCCAGCCTCTGTATTGTATTTGCAGTCATAAATATATTAAATAGCATTAAACAATAATATCTAAAATAATGAACACTGAAACTGTATTTTTTAAAATATATCTACTGCATGAAAAAAAAGAAACTTGACATTTCAGTTCAGTGTTTTTCAGTATGATTGAACAATGTGATTTATTTGACTGTGAGTCATTGCTTCCTTTGCCACAAAAGTATGACTCATCACTTTGTCTACTGATCTGTGCTGCCATACTATCAGTAAATGCAAATAAATGAATGTTTGAAATTACTTTGTTGCTTTGGTTAGAGTAAGTGCTGACATTTTGACAGAAAAGTTTTACTACCGGTTGGTTACTGAATTATTATTAAACCGTGGAAAATATCACTTAAAGGGATAGTTTGGGTGTTTTGAAGTGGGGTCGTATGAGGTACTTATACATAGTCAGGTGTATTACCTTCAGTAGATGACGGTCGGCACACACTCAATTTGGAGAAACAGACAAGAGTTACCGCCCGGAACCGAAGTAATGTACTGCTGTGGACGGGGCCGGCAGAAAAAACGTATTTTTAGTCACCTAAAAGAAAGGCTCGCCTAAAAATATCAGTTTAAGTGTAAGCTATATTTAGAATATTTTCACCACTTTACCTTACCATCAGACAGCCCTTTCTGACGGGGAACTGAAGCCGTTGTATCCATCTATGCTCTCGCCAAAGAGCCACCAGACTCCGTTGAAAAAAGCTGTAGTTTTACCTCGCGGAACACGGAGGTTGCTGGTCTACCGCTGCCTCTATTGGTTCATTTGTTTGTGTTATTGTGTGACTTTGGTGAATCCGAACGAACCAAAGTCACACAATAACACAAACAGACTAACCGATCGAGGCAGCGATAGACCAGCGACCCCCGTGTTCTGCGAGGTAAAATTACTATTTTTTCCAATCTAGTCTGGTTGCATAGATAACGGCTTCAATTCCCTGTCGGACACATAGACTATGTAGCTGTCTCATGACAAGTTAAACTGGCAAAAATATAAATAGCGTACACTTAAACAGATATCGTTTTTTTAGGAGGGCCTTTCTTTTAGGTGGCTAAAATAAATTTTGCTGCCGCCCCCGTCCACAGCAGTACATTACTTTGGTTCTGTGCGGTAACTCCTTTTTGCTTCTCCAAACTGGGTGCGTGCTGACCGTCATCTACTGCAGGTAATACACTGATTATGGATCTTACAGCCCCACTTCAAAACACCAGAACTATCCCTTTAAATGACTCCCAAAAGCATATGTAAAATGGCTCTTTTGTTAACTTCTTGAATCTATTACCATTGGTGGGGACACTCTGATCCGTATCGGTTCATGGTGTTCTGACCTGTGAAGCAGCGTTGCGGCTGGCTTGGCAGGTGAGACGGGGCACTATCCAGCAGGGGCTCTAGGCACTCGGTGCCCTGCGGCACTACTTTGGGGTCCCAGTCTCCGGAGCAAAACATCTGCACTGTCTTCCCCATCAAACTGTGGACCTCAGACACCGCTATGAGAGTAAGAGAAACGCATTAAAGTCAGTTAGACAGAAGAAAGGAGACAACAAATTGAAACAGCTCTCATACTTTTCCCCGAAAAAAAAAAGACAGTGTATCTTAATTTAAAAGCCTTGTGTCATGCTGGCTCAATACTAACGCTACTGGCTTGACTTTGGCCTGCATTTCCAATTACTTAAAGCCATAAACCACATGACAAGTCCAGGATCCAACACAAACCTTTCCATCAATCCCAGGATGAACAGCTCAAAACTCAATCACTCTTTATAGCTGTTGAGATCAGGGCTTTTTCAGATTGGGCAGGGACCCAGAAGAGGGTCATGAGGAGATTGAAATAGATCCCTAATTTATGTTTGACCAGTCAACTGAGCTGCTGTACTTTTATATCATTACTGTCCCTCAAGTCTTAGCGATATAAAGGCATGTTTAATAGTACACTGCAGGTTAGTAGATTAGACATTAGAACAGGTAATTAGTTCTGTTTGGACATTCAAAAATACTCACAAACACATGCATGTGATCATGTAATAGTTGATTTAAAATCTTAAATCTATTAGTTTTACAATATATTAGTCAATATAACAGATATAAGAGCAAGACAAGAACTAAGTAAGAGGAAAACATAGAAATATAGATTCTGAACGTTAAGTTTTCAGTCTACATTCCTGGCTACAGACTTTCTGTACTGCTGCCGGTTATGAGTTTATTGACCACTTTGATTAATGTTGGAAGGAAGAACATTTACTTTGATGGGATGGCATTCATCTCTCCAGACATGGGGCGGAGCAACTTGTGTCAAATCTGAGGAAATCTTTACTTAATTCATCTGACTGACATGTTTCTCTATCCCACATAGTAATCCAGACCGCCCAGGGCTAAATTACATTTTAGGGATAAAAAAAACACTCAAATGTCAATAGCAACCTCATTTCAACAAGTGTAAACCCGTTCTGGATGCTGTCCAGCCCACTGTCTTCACTACTAAGTTTGGTCTTCATAATGTCAGATTCCTTTCTGACAAATCATTTTTATGTTACCATTTTATTGTCAGTAATGATCTTGATTTATTTTTGATCAACGAACCCTGGCTGAATCAGGATAAAACAGTTCCCCTAGTTGAAACTTGTCTCCCTGGCTACTCCTACCTGGACCAGCTCAGATTAACTGGCAAAGTAGTTTTTTTAAAAGAATAGCCTTAAATGTTGTGACATTACCTTTGGGTCTTTCTCTACCTTTGAAGCCCTGTTTTATTTTTTCAGGCAATCTACGGACCCTCTGCATTCTGATTTATAGACCACAACTGGTTTAATCACAGAATTCTCCGAAATATTATCAATTGTTATCCCTAAATTTGACAATGGTTGCGCCCGAAATTCCATAGTAACATGCTATTTAGTACAATAAAACAGTATGCAAGATTTTTTTTACATTTAAACCTTAGTATGAAAGCAATAGTACACAACTTGCATATTATTTCCAGTGAAATATTACAGTATGCAAACGCTGGACACTACGGCGGCATAAATATCCCACAATGCAATGCGGTAGTCACGACAACACTCATAACAGATGTTGACGGAGAGTTCTGTAACATCAATAACGCTTCAGTTTAAGTACAAGAATAAGTAAGTGTAAGTAAGAGTAAGTATTTGATTTTCATGAACTGTCATTTTGGACACATGAGGTTGGTACGGGTTACCATGGTTGCACGTCTCCAACCGGCAAGAAGGCTCTCAGGAAGTGACGACATAAATTAGAGTTCAGTGCGTCCGAAAAGACACACACTACTGTTTATTCACATAAAAGTATGTTGAACGATAATACACATTTTGTGTTTGTAGTGCATAGTATGTGATTTTGGACTCAGCCAATATTCTTGGTGATTTTAATGTGCATGTGCGCTGCCCTGAAAATCTTTTAGCCAATGAGTTTTTAAATTTGGTAGAATCTTTTATTCTGCGTCTTGCTCCTATTGGTCATATCCACATCAAAGTCCACACCTTAGACCTTGTTTTACATACTGGAATTATTTTATACAACACACCCTGCATTGATATCGGGGTTAAGATAAGATAAGATATTCTTTTATTAGTCACGCAGTGGGGAAAATTGCAGTGTGCAGCAGGAAAGGGGATAGTGCAGTTACTGATCCTAATAGTATTTTGTTTAACACTACCCTGCCCATTATCTGAAACCGACTTTCCACCATGTTCTACCAAGAATTGCTTGCTCTGATTTTCACATTTTGCTCTTCAATGGACACCAATGATATTGGAAATGGTTTTAACAGTACCTGTTCAGCCATTCTAGACAGAGCTGCACCTTTTAAAACAAGAAAGCACAAAAATACTTTTCCCTGCGTACCCTGGATAAATGAGGAATTTCGTTCATAGAAGAGAATCTGTCGTAAAGCAGAACGGAAATGGAAGGCCACGCAATTAACAGTCTAAAAATCTTAATGAAAATACTCAATTCAGCAATTAAAAATGCTCGAGCAAACTATTTCGCTGAGATCATTGAGAGAAACCAGCATAACACCAGGGTGCTCTTTGATAGTATTAGCCGCACTACAGATGCCCCTTCTAGTGGGATTGAGCCATGTGAGGAGTTTCTATCTTTCTTTTCCAACAAAAACATTACAATAAGAAATCAAATTAATCTCCTGTAACACCCGAACCTCCTAATCATTTGTCCTGCTCTCTAAATTTATTTCACCCTGTCTGGAATGATCATTTTGCCAAGACCATAACCAACATGAAGCCTGCGTCCTGTTCCTTAAACAAATCCTGAAGCTATTTTGTCCTTTTATTTCAGTCATAATCAATTCCTCTCTCACATCTGGCACTATCTATCCATCCATCCATCCATTTTCATCTTCTCATCTCTGGGGTCGGGTCGCAGAATAGCTAGAAAACTGATATGATTTGCCAGAGGAGATCAGGCAGGCCACATCTTTGTCCTCTTTAAAAATGCACTTATATTCATTTAATTTTCTTGCCGTGTATTTCTAATAATCATTTTCTAATGTTTTATTATTTTAATATTTTATTGTATACTCTATTTTAGTTTATTCTTACTTTTAATGTTATTTTAATGCTTTTATTTTATTGTCATTTTGGATTCTGTTTTTATTTTGCTGTTGTGAGGCTCTTTAATTAGGTTTTGAAAGGTGCTATACAAATAAAATGTATTATTATCATACTTAATTATTTTATGTGCTGTAATTATCATCCATTAAAAAAAGAGATTTTATTAACAATATTGCTAATGTGTGTGTCTCAACAGGGCTGGATTCGACATTAGCTATGTTGTTGTTTCAGTTTTTTCCCGTACACACTTCGTATCCATTTAGTTGATCATTTATTCTTTTTTTATCTCTGACTAGATCAGTCCTTGAATATTGCAGATTGATGATGGAGACTTTTGTCCACTTCCCCCTTCATTACCTCTTCCCTTCTTTCCATCCCATCAGCCATTTAAAGCTCCATTGACTGATATTGAAGAGACACCTCCTCTGAAACCCATCTATCTTTTATGACCTCTGTTGCTTTCTCCCTGCACCACTCGCCTCTCTCATCACAGCGGAAACATAACAGCACTCATCAGCAGAAATCAGTGCTTCAGAATATTTTGATTTTTGGCTATTAACCCGACAATGATACAACTATAACAAACAAAATCTGCCCACATATCCTTCAGATGCTTCTCTAACTCTACACCTCTACATCCTCCATTCTCCCTGCTCTTACCTTCATTCAGCTCCGAGCCAAACACCACAGCCTTGGCATTGGAGATGGTGACACAGTGGACCAAGGCCTCTAGTCTCAAATTGAAGTTGATTAGAGCGGCCTCTACTCCGATCTTGGCCATGCCAAGCCAGAGGCCCACGTACTGAGACCTGTTCTCCATGAAAAGCGCCACCACGTCGCCATCCTGAAGCGAGAAACAACAAAAAGGAGCGGCTCGTCAAACTGACTGTCATCAACGGGTTGACTGGATTTTTTTTTTATTATTCAACGTGAGTCTCTATAAACGGGTCATGTCAACTTTGCCACAGAAGTCTTTTTCCCTAATTCTTTCAGGAATATTTTGTTTTGTAGGACCAACCTTGAAACCCCGTTCCAGCAGCAGGTTGGCCACTTTGTTGGAGTACTCATCCAGCTGTCGGAAGGTCCACCTCTCCCCAGTTCCCTCGAAGATCAGCGCTGTTTTGTCCCCGTGGCGGCGCACCGTTTCAGCAAAGATCTTGGGAATGGTGTTCTTCTCTTTGAGGTGGCG